>NC_086448.1:326264124-326474124 GCF_028390025.1 Pseudophryne corroboree
AGAATAAACATTCGGACTCCTCGTGAGGAACTGAGACCAACTCGCCACAGCCGACCTAGAGCTTTATCAACAGAGCAACCAGCACATGAGAAGGAATACTTTACTTCAGCATTCATTAGAAATCGTAATATGAATATACATATTGTAATACACATATACACACATATCCTATATATATATATATATATATATATATATATATATATCTATCATACATATAACCAGTTTGTCCGGAACCGGCGGGTCCCTAGTGACATCAATGTGTTCTGAATGTGTATGAACATGTACTGAATGCCCCAGTTGTGGATCTAACCAGGAAACCTTATGGTCGACATAAAACATAGTATTCGTCGACAGCAGGGAGTAGTACCAGGCAAAATAACATTCTTGCGACCCCGAGGCGTCCGAGGGAAGTATACGTATATAATTTTAATATCAATCCCCCACAAATACTACCATGTCTGTGCTCGAGTTACAGGCCCATGGAACCGTACCATACATATACATATAAATATATATACAGGCATAAGTTAGTTAGAGCATGTTAATTTACACCCAGTATTAACAGTTGGTGCCGACAGGATTACCCACATATTACTGTGTCTCCCATAACGTGTTTACTCTTTGAAAAAGCATACAACTACCGACCTGCTGACACTTCATCTACTGAATCAAGTACCACAGGAGTCGGCGATGCCGACAGAGAGATTCCCATAACTGCCTGCGACAGAGCACTCACACATGTCGACACATGTGTACTAAAAAGCTATAGTGGGTATCTGACAGGGAAAACAGACACTTTTTTTTTTTTTTTAAGCACAACTCACTGACTACCCGGCCATTATCTAATATAGTGCTATATTTTAATCTATATTGCACTAATCACTGTGCCCCCCTTATCTTACACTGCTATTGTACACAGTGCTTTTGGCGGGTACTGTGGAGAAAATGGCGCTGGATCATGTTGTGAGGGCTAAGCCATGCCCCCTCTCGGCGCGCTTCAGCCCTGCTGTTATTTTAGCGTTTCATGCTGGCGGGGGTCCGTATACAGTGTCCATGCACTGTATACATGTCATGCCAGGCTTCTTAGAGAGGTATATTGCTGCCCAGGGCGCCCCCCCCCCCCCTGTACCCTGCATCCTTGTAGTGCCGTTGGTGTGTGGGAGCAATGGCGCGCAGCGCGACCACTGCGCGGTACCTCCGGGACATTGAAGTCTTCTGCCGTCACTGAAGTCTTCTGTTCTTCTAATACTCACCCGGCTTCTTTCTTCTGGCTTCTGTGAGGGGGGTGACGGCGCGGCTCCGGGAACAAGCAGCTAGGCGCACCAAGTGATCGAACCCTCTGGAGCTAATGGTGTCCAGTAGCCTAAAAAACAGAGCCTTTAACTCAGAAGAAGTGGGTCTGACTTCTCTCCCCTCAGAGCCTGTAGCCAGCAGGTCTTTCTGAAAATAAAAAACCTAACAAAGTCTTTTCCAGAGAAACTCAGTAGAGCTCCCCTAGTGTGTAACCAGTCTCTCCTGGGCACAGAATCTAACTGGAGTGTGGAGGAAGGGCATAGAGGGAGGAGCCAGTTCACACCCATTCAAAGTCTTATAGTGTGCCCATGTCTCCTGCGGATCCCGTCTATACCCCATGGTCCTTACGGAGTTCCCAGCATCCTCTAGGACGTAGGAGAAAAAGAGATTAATTTATAATGTAACAGCTCTTTTGTGAATATGTTTAAAAAGGAGATGACTGAAGATTTATCCGGATTGGCAAAATCTTCAGTCATCTCCTTTTTAAACATATTCACAAAAGAGCTGTTACATTATAAATTAATCTCTTTTTTTACAGGTATGTGCGTTCTATATAACAAGCGCTCCAATTAACATTATTTTCAGCACATAAAGCCAGTTTATACTTGCAGTCACCAGCCCGCACACCATGGATGCTTGGGTTGGCCCGGATTGCCCTCGGCAACGCCACCATGCAGAGTACAAATATAAGCGGGGACAGAGGACACCCCTGGCTTGTTCCATTCAGTATTAGAAAGAGGTCAGAAAGATTACGATTCACACGGACCCTAGCCGAGGGGGATCTATAGCATTTACAGTTTTAATGTTTTGTATTATATAGTAATCCATTCTCCAGTTTTTTGATATTGGGCAAAACACAATATTCTTCAGTACTTCACACGGGAAGACAGAAGGCACAAAATTTACTGAACAGCTGTTTTGGAAAATATGGTGGTGGGGAGTCAGTAAGTAACTGATTTATTAAAAAGTAAAACTGACCATCCCAAGGCACAACCTGCATTTATCCTTTTATTACTCTCCACTATGTTGAAAAATAAAACAGGCCAACCGGCCCCCACAAACTTTTTGGAAGTAAAGCTAAAACTGCTCAAGCACAAGAGTCTCTCCTGGAATCACCTTCTTCTCCTCAATCCTCTAACTCAAGTACTGATCCACAAATACAAGCCGTGATGACCAGCTTATTGGAAGGTGTACGGTCTGCTTTCAACCAAGAACATTCCAAAGCAGTTTCGGAATTTAAATCGGAAATCACCTCTTTAGGCTCTAGGACTGATGCTTTGGAAAATAAAACTGATGACCTCTGTCGTTCACTGCTGCGTATGGACTCGGAACTTACTCGGCTTCATGATGAGCTTCAACTACTTAAGGAGAAGCAAGAAGATCAAGAACATCGTTCCAGGCGTAACAACCTCCGAATACGCAATATTACGGAATCTGTGTTCTTCTCTCCAGTCATTTCTTAAAGACTTCTTTCAGCACCTGGTCCCGGACCTCTCTGATGACTGCCTATGCGACAGAGCCCACAGAGCCTTAAGGTGCAAACCCTCTGCATCTCAACCACCCAGAGATTTATAGTACGCCTACACTACTACAAATCCAAGGAGCGCATTTTGTTCTCCACCCAAGATTCTACCACTATATCCTTCCAGGACATGCAATTGCAATATTCCAAGACTTGGCACCCTCAACCATTCAGAAACAGAGGGACCTTCAGTCTATCACGAAGATCCTTCGTCAACATAGTACTCATTATAGATGAGGATTCCCCTTTTTTCTCCAGGTCTTTGTTAACAATACCATGTATCCAGTAAAGACTCTAGTTCAAGGTAAAGACCTGCTTGCTAAATTAGACTTGCTCCTGATCTCACCTGGCACCTCCTTGACCTTCCCCACACCTTAGCATCCGAAGCCTTCGGCAGCTGACTGGACAAGAGTGAGCCGCCAACCTTCAGGGGTTGCCGATTTCCCTTGATCTTGCCTGGTCACCTTCTAGGCCCTCATCCATCTTCACTACAACTTACAGACTCCGTCCTATGGGGATCATTCCGAGTTGATCGCTTGCTAGCAGTTTTTAGCAGCAGTGCAAACGCATTGTCGCCACCCACTGGGGAGTGTATTTTCGCTTTGCAGAAGTGCAAACGCTTGTGCAGCAGAGCGCCTACAAAATGGTTTTGTGCAAAACAAGAGTAGCCCTGTAGTTACTCTTCGTGTGCATTGACTCTAACGACGGAGGGACGGCTTTTGACGTCATACACCCGCTCCGCAAACGACCAGCCACGCCTGCTTTATATCTGCCACGCCTGTGTTTTTCTAAGCACTCCCTGGAAATGGTCAGTTGACACCCAAAAACGCCTACTTTCTGTCAATCTCCTTGAGGCCGGCTGTGCGATTGGAATCGTCGCTAGAACCAGTGCAAAACCACAATGGACTTTGTACCAGTGCGATGCGTGTGCGCATTGCGGACCATACGCATACGTAGATTAGCCGTTTTTTCCACTGATCGACATGCAGCGAACAACGGCAGCTAGCGATCAACTCGGAATGACCCCCTATATACGGGACTGTGATTCGCCCATGGCTCTTGACTGACTTATCACGTCATATTCTTTTCGGACTCTGAATGGCCGAGTAGTGGGTCGTTTTGCTATATTTTGTTTAGTTTCATATATGTGGTAATACGTTATTTTTGCATGTTTGACTAAGCTGACCCATAATTTTCTATAAGTTATTGTTTTGATGCTGTCTCGGTCTGCTACTGTTTTATACATTGCATTTTACCTTATTCTTTCTGTTCCCCTCCTCCTACCCACCCTTTTTGTCTTTCCTTGTCCTTTTTTCTCTACCCCTTCTCTCCCTTCCCCCATTTCCCCTCCCTTCCCTCTATAGGTAGCATGTTTGTTTTTTCTCTATCCCTACGGATGGAGACTTTTTTTTTATTTTTATTTTTATTGAAGTGCCGGGTATTCCCGACAGATTCGGGACCAGGATGTTCTGGTCATATTAGTTTTACAGTTCACCACCGCCATGCACACTATACTACTAACGACTGTTTTTGAACTACTGTTCCATGTTGCGGTCCTAAATTGGGACCTAATTCTTTAGGGTTGTTGCCCCTTTGGGCTTTGTCTCTTCTAATTATGTATGCTATGCTTAAATTTCTCTTTCCTTTTCTTCTCTTTTCTGGTATCTGTGTGGATCCTTGGTGACCTTTTTTTCTTACCTGGCGATTTCTTATATCTCTGGCTGACTCTCCACCCCTCCTCTAATTATGACTCTGAAATTGCTTTCTGTTAATGTCAATGGGCTTAACTCCCCTAAGAAACGTACTATAGTCCATGGTGCCTGTCATAGGGAGAGAGTAGATATTGTTTTCCTCCAGAAGACTCACCTCACTGGTTTGCATGCCCAACTGAAAGGTAAGCAGTACTCCCAGACTTTTTTGTCTCAGCTGATTGCAAGAAACGGGGAGTTGTGATCTTGTTTCACCGCAAAGTACCCTTCATACATTCTAAAATGATAACCGACCTGGACAGCGATATATTGTGGTGATAGGCTCCCTACACTCGGACACCTTTACCTTTGTTTCTGTATATGCTCCTAATCAGTACCAATCTCAGTTCTTCCCACATTTATTTCACAGTCTTCCAAACGCAGGGTCACATTATTATAGGTGGGGACTTCAACACTGTTATTGACCCATCGCCAGATAAGTCTGGCAACTCAGGTCCTAGGAAGGATACTAACTTATCTAGGACATCTCTTACCCTTACTTCTTCCCTAAAACATCTTAACCTCTGCGACTCCTGGCAGTTTTGCGATTCTTCAGCCCGCGACTACACCCACTACAACACTCACGCATTAACATGCTTCATATTTCTCAGTCTATTGCCCCGACTCTTACAGATGCTGGTATTATCCCCTTTACATGGACCGATCATGCAGGTGTTTCCATTCTACTGGATCTTCTTCAAGGACCTCCACTATCTTGCAAATGGCGACTAGATGACACATTATTATTGCACCCCTCGACTGTAATTTAACTCAAAACAGTTCTCAGGCATTATTTTGAGGAAAATGAAACCCCTGATGTTGCTCCTGGAATCCGAGGCCATATAACGATTAAAACCTCTATTATGCAGGAAAAATAAGATTTTACTCACCGGTAAATCTATTTCTCGTAGTCCGTAGTGGATGCTGGGAACTCCGAAAGGACCATGGGGAATAGCGGCTCCGCAGGAGACTGGGCACAACTAAAGAAAGCTTTTAGGTCACCTGGTGTGCACTGGCTCCTCCCACTATGACCCTCCTCCAAGCCTCAGTTAGGACACTGTGCCCGGACGAGCTGACATAATAAGGAAGGATTTTGAATCCCGGATAAGACTCCTACCAGCCACACCAATCACACCGTATAACTCGTGATACTATAACCAGTTTAACAGTATGAAAACAACTGAGCCTCTCAACAGATGGCTCAACACTAACCCTTTAGTTAACAATAACTATGTACAAGTATTGCAGACAATCCGCACTTGGGATGGGCGCCCAGCATCCACTACGGACTACGAGAAATAGATTTCCCGGTGAGTAAAATCTTATTTTCTCTGACGTCCTAGTGGATGCTGGGAACTCCGAAAGGACCATGGGGATTATACCAAAGCTCCCAAACGGGTGGGAGAGTGCGGATGACTCTGCAGCACCGAATGAGAGAACTCAAGGTCCTCCTCAGCCAGGGTATCAAATTTGTAGAATTTTGCAAACGTGTTTGCCCCTGACCAAGTAGCAGCTCGGCAAAGTTGTAAAGCCGAGACCCCTCGGGCAGCCGCCCAAGATGAGCCCACCTTCCTTGTGGAATGGGCTTTTACTGATTTAGGATGCGGCAGTCCAGCCGCAGAATGCGCCAGCTGAATTGTGCTACAAATCCAGCGAGCAATAGCCTGCTTAGAAGCAGGAGCACCCAGTTTGTTGGGTGCATACAGGATAAATAGCGAGTCAGTTTTCCTGACTCTAGCCGTCCTGGAAACATAAATTTTCAAGGCCCTGACTACGTCCAGTAACTTGGAATCCTCCAAGTCCCTAGTAGCCGCAGGCACCACAATAGGTTGGTTCAAGTGAAAAGCTGATACCACCTTAGGGAGAAACTGGGGACGAGTCCTCAATTCCGCCCTATCCATATGGAAAATCAGATAAGGGCTTTTACATGACAAAGCTGCCAATTCTGACACACGCCTGGCTGAAGCCAAGGCCAATAACATGACCACTTTCCACGTGAGATATTTTAGATCCACGGTTTTAAGTGGCTCAAACCAATGTGATTTTAAGAAACTCAACACCACGTTGAGATCCCAAGGTGCCACTGGAGGCACAAACGGGGGCTGAATATGCAGCACTACTTTCACAAATGTCTGAACTTCAGGTAGTGAAGCTAGTTCTTTCTGGAAGAAAATCGACAGAGCCGAGATCTGTACCTTAATGGAGCCTAATTTCAGGCCCATAGTCACTCCTGCTTGTAGGAAATGCAGAAATCGACCTAGTTGAAATTCCTCTGTTGGGGCCTTTTTGGCCTCACACCAAGCAACATATTTCCGCCATATGCGGTGATAATGCTTTGCAGTTACATCTTTCCTGGCTTTAATCAGCGTAGGAATGACTTCCTCCGGAATGCCCTTTTCCTTCAGGATCCGGCGTTCAACCGCCATGCCGTCAAACGCAGCCGCGGTAAGTCTTGGAACAGACAGGGCCCCTGCTGCAGCAGGTCCTGTCTGAGCGGCAGAGGCCATGGGTCCTCTGAGATCATCTCTTGAAGTTCCGGGTATCACGCTCGTCTTGGCCAATCCGGAACCACGAGTATTGTTCTTACTCCTCATTTTCTTATTATTCTCAGTACCCTTGGTATGAGAGGCAGAGGAGGGAACACATAAACTGACTGGTACACCCACGGTGTCACTAGAGCGTCCACAGCTATCGCCTGAGGGTCCCTTGACCTGGCGCAATATCTCTCTAGTTTTTTGTTTAGGCGGGACGCCATCATGTCCACCTGTGGCCGTTCCCATCGATTTACAATCAGCGTGAAGACTTCTGGATGAAGTCCCCACTCTCCCGGGTGGAGGTCGTGCCTGCTGAGAAAGTTTGCTTCCCAGTTGTCCACTCCCGGAATGAACACCGCTGACAGTGCTAGTACGTGATTTTCCGCCCATCGGAGAATCCTTGTGGCTTCTGCCATTGCCATCCTGCTTCTTGTGCCGCCCTGTCGATTTACATGGGCGACTGCCGTGATGTTGTCTGACTGGATCAGTACCGGCTGGTTTTGAAGCAGGGATTTTGCCTGACTTAGGGCATTGTAAATGGCCCTTAGTTCCAGAATATTTATGTGTAGGGAAGTCTCCTGACTCAACCATAGTCCTTGGAAGTTTCTTCCCTGTGTGACTGCCCCCCAGCCTCGAAGGCTGGCATCCGTGGTCACCAGGACCCAGTCCTGTATGCCGAATCTGCGGCCCTCTAGAAGATGAGCACTCTGCAGTCACCACAGCAGAGACACCCTGGTTCTTGGAGACAGGGTTATTAGGCGATGCATCTGAAGATGCGATCCGGACCATTGGTCCAACAGGTCCCACTGAAAGATTCTGGCATGGAACCTGCCGAAAGGAATTGCTTCGTAAGAAGCCACCATCTTTCCCAGGACCCGCGTGCAGTGATGCACCGATACCTGTTTTGGTTTCAGGAGGTCTCTGACTAGAGATGACAGCTCCTTGGCTTTCTCCTCCGGGAGAAACACTTTTTTCTGGACTGTATCCAGAATCATACCCAGGAACAGTAGACGTGTCGTCGGAACCAGCTGTGATTTTGGAATATTCAGAATCCAACCGTGCTGGTGTAGCACCTCCTGAGATAGTGCTACTCCCACCAACAACTGCTCCTTGGACCTCGCCTTTATTAGGAGATCGTCCAAGTATGGGATAATTAAAACTCCCTTTCTTCGAAGGAGTATCATCATTTCCGCCATTACCTTGGTAAACACCCTCGGTGCCGTGGAGAGTCCAAACGGCAGCGTCTGGAATTGGTAATGGCAATCCTGTACCACAAATCTGAGGTACTCCTGGTGAGGATAGTAAATGGGGACATGCAGGTAAGCATCCTTGATGTCCAGGGATACCATGTAATCCCCCTCGTCCAGGCTTGCAATAACCGCCCTGAGCGATTCCATCTTGAACTTGAATTTTTTTATGTATGTGTTCAAGGATTTCAAATTTAAAATGGGTCTCACCGAACCGTCCGGTTTCGGTACCACAAACAGTGTGGAATAGTAACCCCTTCCTTGTTGAAGTAGGGGCACCTTGATTATCACCTGCTGGGAATACAGCTTGTGAATTGCCGCTAGCACAGCCTCCCTGTCTGAAGGAGTAATCGGCAAGGCAGATTTTAGGAACCGGTGGGGTGGAGACGCCTCGAATTCCAGTTTGTACCCTTGAGATACTATTTGCAGGATCCAGGGATCCACCTGTGAGCGAGCCCACTGATCGCTGAAATTTTTGAGGCGGCCCCCCACCGTACCTGGCTCCGCCTGTGGAGCCCCACCGTCATGCGGCGGACTTGGAAGAAGCGGGGGAGGACTTTTGCTCCTGGGAACCTGCTGTTTGTTGCAGCCTTTTTCCCCTACCTCTGCCTCTGGACAGAAAGGACCCGCCTTTTCCACGCCTGTTTTTCTGAGTCCGAAAGGACTGTACCTGATAAAACGGCGCCTTTTTAGGCTGTGAGGGAACATGGGGTAAAAATGCTGACTTCCCAGCAGTTGCTGTGGAAACTAGGTCCGAGAGACCATCCCCAAATAACTCCTCACCCGTATAAGGCAAAACTTCCATGTGCCTTTTTGAATCTGCATCCCCTGTCCACTGGCGAGTACATAAGCCTCTCCTAGCAGAAATGGACAATGCACTTATTTTAGATGCCAGCTGGCAGATCTCCCTCTGTGCATCTCTCATGTATAAGACTGAGTCTTTTATATGCTCTATGGTTAGCAGAATAGTGTCCCTGTCTAGGGTGTCAATATTTTCTGACAGGGAATCTGACCACGCAGCGGCAGCACTGCACATCCATGCTGACGCAATAGCTGGTCTAAGTATAATGCCTGAGTGTGTATATACAGACTTCAGGATCGCCTCCTGCTTTCTATCAGCAGGTTCCTTGAGGGCGGCCGTATCCGGAGACGGTAGTGCCACCTTTTTAGACAAACGTGTGAGCGCTTTATCCACCCTAGGGGGTGTCTCCCAACGTGACCTATCCTCTGGCGGGAAAGGGAACGCCATTAGTAACTTCTTAGAGATTACCAATCTTTTATCAGGGAAAGCCCACGCTTCTTCACACACTTCATTTAATTCTTCTGATGGGGGAAAAACTACGGGTAGTTTTTTCTCCCCAAACATAATACCCTTTTTAGTGGTACCTGGGTTTATATCAGAAATTTGTAACACCTCTTTCATTGCTTCAATCATGCAACGAATGGCCTTAGTGGACATTAGACTAGACTCATCGTCGTCGACACTGGTATCAGTATCCGTGTCGACATCCGCGTCTGCCATCTGAGGTAGCGGGCGTTTTAGAGCCCCCGATGGCCTTTGAGACGCCTGGACAGGCACGAGCTGAGAAGCCGGCTGTCCCGCATTTGGCATGTCGTCAAATTTTTTGTGTAAGGAGTCGACACGTGCACGCAATTCCTTCCATAAGTCCATCCACTCAGGTGTCTGCCCCGCAGGGGGTGACATCCCTTCTATAGGCATCTGCTCCGCCTCCACATCATTATCCTCATCAAACATGTCGACACAGCCGTACCGACACACCGCACACACACAGGGAATGCTCTAACAGAGGACAGGACCCACAAAAGCCCTTTGGGGAGACAGAGTGAGAGTATGCCAGCACACACCAGAGCGCTATATAATGCAGGGACTAACTGAATTATGTCCCCTATAGCTGCTGTTATATATACTGCGCCTAAATTTAGTGCCCCCCCTCTCTTTTTTACCCTTTTCTGTAGTGTAGACTGCAGGGGAGAGCCAGGGAGCTTCTTTCCAGCGGAGCTGTGAGAGAGAAATGGCGCCAGTGTGCTGAAGGAGATAGCTCCGCCCCTTTTTCGCTGACCTTTCTCCCGCTTTTTTATGGATTCTGGCAGGGGTAATTATCACATATATAGCCTCTGGGGCTATATATTGTGGTATTTTTGCCAGCCAAGGTGTTTTTATTGCTGCTCAGGGCGCCCCCCCCCTAGCGCCCTGCACCCTCAGTGACCGGAGTGTGAAGTGTGTATGAGGAGCAATGGCGCACAGCTGCAGTGCTGTGCGCTACCTTGGTGAAGACTGATGTCTTCTGCCGCCGATTTTCTGGACCTCTTCTTGCTTCTGGCTCTGTAAGGGGGGCGGCGGCGCGGCTCCGGGACCGAACACCAAGGCCAGTTCCATGCGGTCGATCCCTCTGGAGCTAATGGTGTCCAGTAGCCTAAGAAGCCCAAGCTAGCTGCAAGCAGGTAGGTTCGCTTCTTCTCCCCTTAGTCCCTCGCTGCAGTGAGCCTGTTGCCAGCAGGTCTCACTGTAAAATAAAAACCTAATTATATACTTTCTTTTTAGAAGCTCAGGAGAGCCCCTAGTGTGCATCCAACCTCGGCCGGGCACAAAATCTAACTGAGGCTTGGAGGAGGGTCATAGTGGGAGGAGCCAGTGCACACCAGGTGACCTAAAAGCTTTCTTTAGTTGTGCCCAGTCTCCTGCGGAGCCGCTATTCCCCATGGTCCTTTCGGAGTTCCCAGCATCCACTAGGACGTCAGAGAAAAAGCGATACACGAGGTCTCGTCCCTTGAAAATCAAATTTCCACCTTGCTGGCCCAGCATAAACTTATTCCTACAAATGCACTTCTTACCCAGATCAATAACTTAAAGATCAATTGATACTCTCCTCTCCTGTCGTGCTGACACTACTTTGCGGAAACTCACCAAAGGTTTTACGACAAGTCTGATAAAATTGATTCTCTGCTAGCTAACAAGCTACGGTGTAAACAAGCCCTAGGTTCTATCGATAAACTCTATTCTAACAGACTAAAAGGTTTTGCATACGATTCTCGGGTAATGATTGAAGTATTTAGGGACTTTTATAATTCCCTGTATAACTTACCTGTCTCCTCTGCTTCTCAATGTGATCCTGAAGCGGTACAATCATACCTATCCAATACACCCTTGTTGAGTATAACCGATGGCCAATTATCTGCGTTAAATACTGACATTACGCAAGAGGAGACTATTGCCGCTATAAAATCCTTGCGGTCTTCTGCAGCCCCGGAATCTGACGGTTTTATGGCTCAATAATCTAAAATATTTGCAACCGAGCTTGCTCCTCACCTCACTTCCCTATTTGACGGTATTTTGAATGGTGCATCTTTTGCACCCACTTCTTTGCAAGCAAATATTGTGATGATCCAGAAACCCAACAGAGATCCCTCAAATTGTGCTAACTACAGGCCAATCTCCTTACTCAATGTAGACCTCAAAATTGATGCCAAAATTTTATTCAGAAACAGAAACTCCCCTCTTTAATTCTTGTGCTGGACGCTGAGAAAGCGTTTGACCGTATTTCTTGGTCCTTTGCCTTCCAGTTCTTCACAAGATGGGTTTTACCAGTACATTTTTCCAAGGTATCCAAGCACTGTACCAGTCCCCCTCAGCTATGGTTCAGTTAATCGCTTTACTTCATCCCCCTTTGGAATTGCTAACGATACCAGGCAGGGTTGCCCACTCTTCCCTTTATTATTCGCCCTAGTTATGGAACTCCTAGCTGCAAGAATACGTGTCAACTCTGACATTACTGGTGTACGAATAGGTCCAACTGAGCATAAAAGTGCACTCTATGCAGATGATGTCCTGATATCCCTGGGACACCCGACTCAATCTCTACAACCTCTTTTAGCTGAAATAGACCTCTATTCCAAATTTTCCGGTTATAAAATCAACGCCGACAAAATGGTAGCACTTGACTTCTATGTTCCGAGCTGACCAAATTGGTTCTAGAAGCTTCCTTTCCATTTAATTGGTATGAACGTAAACTTAAATACCTATTTATCTGACTCACTGGCACCACCAACTTTTTCAGGTTACTTTTCCTTGGGTACTAGACCAGGTCAAATTGGACCTGAATTCATGGTCTTCTCAATTCATATCGTGGATAGGTAGAATAAACTCAGTAAAGATGAATGTACTCCATAGCCTCCTTTATCTCTTCCAAACCTTCACAATCTTCATCCCCTCTTATTTGTTCAAATTTTTAATATTTCAGTCTTCTCGCTTCATTTGGACTAATAAACATCCCAGAATTTGTTTAAAACTGCTACAGCGCTCTACTCATAGTGGAGGACTGGGTATCCCAGATTTTAGGCGTTACTATATTGCAGGGCAATTGGCACAATGTGTGCAATGGTGTAGTCCTGGGGTACGGAAGGTCTGGACTGGCATTGAGGCTGCTGAACTGGGGCTTTCTTCGGTCTCTGTTGACTGAAAGGTGTAGTCTCCCACCCGATCATCTCTCGCTCTTTATCTGTTTGGGACTCTGCAAACAAAAAGTATAGCCTAGCCCCCAGCCCATCCCCAATTGTACCTCTCTTACACAACCCAGCTTTTCCTCCAGGTATGCAGGCTACACCATTCCTCCCGTGGAAGATCAGGGGCATACTGTTTCTCAATGACATCTCTAAGGATTCAAACTTTCTGCAAATTCTCTTAGATTCAGGAGGATAAGGAGAGTCATGGTAGACTTGCCATGGTTAACTCTCTTTCTGCGAGGTACACTGGATTCCACAGGGAAAACATTGGGTGTAGAGTGGATCTTGATCCAGAGAGGCACCAACAGGCTAAAGCTTTAGGCTGTCTTGGGATGCATTGTGGGGCCTCCTCTATAACCCCGTCTCCAGGTACTGTGAGCTCAGTTTCGTTAACCAGTCCAATGTAGGAGCAGGCAGATGTTAGTCACATAGAACCACATTCTCATGACAGGAGAAGGGACCAGCAGCTAATGCCATACAAACCCATAGAAGCTAGGTGCATCAGGGTGGGCGCCCTGTGGAACCTAGTATACCTCGGAGAAAGAGAGTTAACCATAGTAAGTCTACCATAACTCTCCTTTTCTGCAGCAGAGTACACTGTGTTCCACAGGGAAACATCGGGTGATGTCCTAAAGCAGTTCCTCAAGGGAGGGGACGCGCCTTAGCGGGTATAAGAACCCAGCGTCCAAAAGAAACATCCTGGGAGGCTGAAGTATCAAAAGCACAGAACCTGATGAACATGTTCACAGAGGACCACATAGTCGCCTTGCACAATTGTTCTGTGGACGCACCACAGCGGGCCGCCCAAGAAGGTCCAACAGACCGAGTAGAATGGGCTTTAATAGCAGCAGGAGCTGGGAGTTCAGCCTACGCATAAGCTTGTGCAATCAACATTCTAATCCATCTGGCCAAGGTTTGCTTATTCGCAGGCCAGCCACGTTTGTCTAAAGCAAACAGTACAAACAGGGTATCTGACCTCCTGATAGAGGCAGTTCTCTCCACATATATACAGAGAGTCCTTACCACATCCAAAGACCATTCTTTGGGGGACAAGTCAGGAGAGATAAAGGCCAGAACCACAATCTCTTGGTTAAGGTGGAAAGAAGACACCACCTTAGGTAAGTAACCTGGGTGAGTTCTCAGAACTGCCCGGTCATGATGGAATATCAGAAAGGTTGGACGACAGGACAATGCGCCTAGGTCCGACACCCTTCTAGCTGAGGCAATAGCCAGCAGAAACAGGACCTTGGCTGTGAGCCATTTAAGGTCCACTGACTCAAGAGGTTCAAATGGAGCCTCTTTCAGGGCAGTCAGGACAACAGACAGATCCCATAGAGGCACAGGAGGGACATAGGGAGGCTGAATTCGTAACACACCCTGAGTGAATGTATGAACGTCAGGTATAGACGCAATTTTTCTCTGAAACCACACAGACAAGGCAGATATATGAACCTTGAGGGAGGCCAGTCGAAGGCCTAAGTCCAGACCTTGTCGCAGGAAAGGCAGGATTTTGGATGTTTTGAATCTGTACACATGATAGTTCTTATCAGCACACAAGGTGAAGTAAGACTCTGTAATAAATCCAGGCAGATTCCAGTTTGCGGGCTTTCAGCATAGTTTGGATGACCGCCTCAGAAAATCCTTTGGCCCTCAGGAGTGATACTTCAAGAGCCACGCCGTCAAAGCCAGTCTGGCCAGGTCTGGATAGAGACAAGGGCCCTGTACGTGGAGGTCTAGACGTTGAGGATGTAGAAAAGGACGCTCTGTCGATAGACCCTGCAGGTCTGAGAACCAATGTCGTCTGGGCCACGCCGGAGCGACTAGAAGTATTCTTCCTTCTTGCTTGAACTTCTCCACAGGACCCTGGGCAGGAGTGACACTGGAGGGAAAACGTAAGGCAGCCGAAAGTTCCATGGAATGGCTAGTGCATCCACGAACGCTGCTTGAGGATACCTGGTCCTTGATCCGAAGACCGGAATTTTGTGATTGTGTCGAGACGCCATCAGGTCTACATCTGGTAGACCCCATGTGTCCACTAGGAGTTGAAAGACTTCCGGATGAAGACTCCACTCTCCGGCATGCACGTCCTGACGACTAAGGAAGTCTGCTTCCCAGTTTAGGATGCCCGGAATGAACACTGCTAATATTGCTGGCAGATGGCATTCCGCCCAAAGGAGGATTTTTGACACTTCCCTCATGGCCATGCGACTCCGAGTGCCGCCTTCATAATTTATGTATGTCACCGTGGTGGCATTGTCTGACCTTACTTGAACAGGCCTGTTCTGTAAGAGAGGCAGGGCATGGGTCAATGCACTGAACACAGCCCGCAACTCCAGAATGTTTATCAGAAGGAGTGATTCTTCCCGGGTCCAGCGACCCTGGAAAGAGTGTTTGCTCCAACACCGCACCCCATCCCCTCAGACTGAGATCTGTTGTCAACAGGACCCAGTCGGGGATCCAGAAGGGACATCCCCTGGTTAATTGCTGGTCCTGGAGCCACCAGGTCAGCGATAGCCGAGCCTCCGGAGTCAAAGTGATCATGTGAGACCTGATCCAATGAAGTAGGCCGTCCCACTTGGAAAGGATTAACCTCTGCAGAGGGCGGGAATGAAATTGAGCATACTCCACCATGTCGAATGTTGACACCATTAGGCCAAGTACTTGCATCGCCGAGTGTATCGACACCCTGTTGCAAGAAAGAAAGTATCTTATCCTGGTCCTGAAGTTTCAGGACTTTCTCTGAGGACAAGAACATTCAATGACCGTGTGTGTCCGGGTGTGCCCCCAGGTGCATCATGCTCTGAGCTGGGACCAGCGAGGATTTCTTCCAATTGATAAGCCACCCGTGGGCTTGCAGGAAGCTTACCGTCAGTTGTAGATGACGGATGAGGACCTCGTGGGAGTTTGCAAGGATCAGCAAGTTGTCCAGATACGGCAGGATCCTGACTCCCTGGCGACGGAGATGTGCCATCATTACAGCCATAACCTTGGTGAAAATCCAAGGAGCCGTAGCCTGTCCAAATGGCAGAGCCTGGAACTGATGGTGTAAATTGCCAATAGCAAACAGCAGATATTGCTGATGTGACTTGGCAACAGGTAAATGCAGGTACGCATCCTGTATATCTAGGGATACAATATAGTCTCCGGGTTCCATCGCCAATACAATTGAGCGCAGAGTTTCCATATGGAACTTGGACATTCTCACAAACTTGTTTAGTGACTTTAGGTTGAGAATAGGCTGGAAGGACCCATTGGGTTTTGGAACCTGAAACAGGGTTGAGTAGTAACCCCTGCCTCTCTGAGACAGAGAGACCGGCATTACAACTCCTGTATCCAGGAGAGAACTCACAACTTTCTGCAGAGCTTGCACCTTTAACAGATCCGAGGGAATAACCGTCGCGCAAAACTGGTGAGCGGGAAGTCTCTTGAACGAGACTGCGTACCCGTGAAAGACAACTTCTTGCACCCGTGCATCTGAAGTGGTCTTTAACCAGACCTGGGTGAACTGCAGAAGTCGGCCTCCCACCCTGGGATCCCCCAGGGGTAAGCCCGCCCCGTCATGTGGCAGGCTTGTCTTATTTAGAAGCAGGCTGATAGGCTGACCAAGACTGCTTTGTCTTGGGCTTAGTGGTTTTGGAAGCACAAGATTGTCTCGGGTATGCCAGACCTTTTGCTTTCCCTTGAGGCCGAAAGGAACGAAAAGTGTTACCTTTTGCCTTCTGTGCAGAAAGATTAGTATTTGGGAGGAAGGCAGTCTTAGCCGCCGCCAGTTCAGACACAATTTTATTCAGGTCTTCTCCAAATAAAATCTCTCCCTTAAAAGGTAGTACCTCCAAGGTCTTTTGGAGTCCAGGTCCACCTTCCATGACCTCAGCCACAGAATACGGCGAGTCAGGAAAGACGTAGTCGACGCCTTGGCTGCCAACACACCCGCCTCAGAGGATGCCTCCTGTCTGTAACAGGCGGCAGTGATAATGTGAGACAGGTACAGTCTGGCGTTGTCAGATATAACCTTGGGCAGCTCCTCCTCTAATGTCTGAACCCATGCTTCAATACCTTTTGCAGCCCAGGAGGCAGCAATAGTGGGTCTATGTATAGGACTCTATTTACACCTGTAAGGGAGTAAATAGATTTCAGGCATCCCTGCACACGCTTATCTGTCAGTTCTTTCAGTGAAGTGACAGTAGTGACAGGCAGAGTGGATGACACGAGAATCCACCAGCAGTGAACTTTCCCACTTATTACAAAACTCTGCAGGGAGAGGATAGCGAGCCAAGGCCCGTTTAGAGAGAGGGAACTTTTTCCCTGGATTATCCCAGGGTTCCTGCCTGATGTCTACCAAATGGTCAGAATGGGGCAATAGATTTTTAACCACCTTCTGCCTTTTACACATATCAGTTTTCATAGTGACAGTAGTGGATTCCTCATCATCAGTGATTTGTAGGATTTGCTTAATAGCAACCACTAGAGCAGGAACATCAATTTGTACTTCATAGTCCTCGTCAGATACACCAGATTAAGTGTCTGACAGGACAGTAACCTCCTCTTCAGAAGAAACATCTGAGAGAGTTGTGGATTGAGAAGAGGAAGCAGCCCGCTTAGAATACCCAGAGACACGGGAGTGACCTGGGGTAGATTTTTGTCTAGCCAAAGTTTGAAGTAACTACTTTAACTAATTAGACAAATTATCCGACCAAGGCGGATTAACCATAGGGACAATAAAAATGCACTGGACTAGTATATGTACATATATATATATATATATATATATATATATATATATATATATAACATGATGTAGGGACCGGCACTCTCAAACATAAGGATAGCTGCCCCGGTGCCTCCTCAAATGATCAAAGGACCATATACAACACCAGCAATGGATCCTGAAGACGATATTAAATTATCGAAACGTCGATTACACCAAACTTGTGACCGCCGTGTCCTTTGTTGTCTGACTGAAGTCCCATGAGTGCCACTCCATTGCTGGTGTTATATATATATATATATATATATATATATATATATATATATATATATAACACAGCACGGTCCTAAACCGGAGGTATATATCAGAATACTTGTACAATATATTCTGCAAATGGTACACTTCTTAACTAAAAGCTGTCTATATAGAGACATGTAGAATACTCAAGTGTTTGTAAAGTCACAGCGCTGTATACAGGCGACTTTACAAGGGAGACATTGCCCTGTAGTCCCGGAGACCAGCCACAGCTATGCTCTAAGATAGCGTCCAGCGTCTCAGTCAGGGAGTGAGGGAGAGTGTGAGGAAGCTCCAGGGCGGGAAAATCTGCAGGTAGATGGCGCCCTGGACCGGCGAGGAGCTACAGGTCAAGTGCCGCCTCCCCTATACTGGGCCTCACCACCAGTACTATGGAGCACTATTAACAGGGGTGTTAGTATACCCGACCTGTACTCCTATGCCCTGGGGGATATAGTGGGGTCCCTGCTCAGTGACAGTGTCCATGCCAGCATCGCAGTCCATCTCCCCAGACATGCGATCGGAACGTGATTTAATGGCAGGTCCTGCCTGGGGAACCCTCTTACCTCCTGCCCGTAGCTACCACGCGAACAAGGAGAGCGTCTGCGACTGTGTGCCTAAAGCCGTAGCGTCTCCGCCGCAAGTACCCTGGAGCAGGCCGCAGGAGTATGCAACGCCGCTTGGGAGGTGACCGAGAAGCAACGCTGAATGTCACCCTGACATATCAGTGCTGCGTCCCTTGAAGTCTTCTGAAAAAGCTTTTCTTCAGGGATGCCCAGCGCAGCCCTCTTGTTAGTGACCTGCTTCTACAGGCACCAACTCGAAACTGAGCTCACAGTGCATGGAGGCGGGGTTATAGAGGAGGCCCCACAATGCATCCTGGGACAGCCTAAAGTTTTAGCCTGTTGGTGCCTATCAGGATCAAGATCCACTCTACACCCGATGTTTTCCCAGTGTACTCCGCTGCAGAAATATTCCCACTAAACATTTTTTTTTCAGTTTCTCCAAATTAGACACTTTCATTCTGCAATGCATTATATTCTCACCAAAAGGCCCCCAAGTACCTTTGAAGCATTATGCCTTTGACGATCTTCCACTAGAGGTCTGATTACTCTTCTATATTCGCTGCTCACCACTGACCTTTCCTTCCTACTTCCTACAAGACAGCTTGGGAATCTGAACTTAATACAACTTTAACTGCGGAAGAATGGGCAGAGGTCTGGGACAATGCTGTCTCTAGTTCTATATGTGTAAAGATTAAGGAGAACATTTACAAACTACTTTACAGACGGTATAAAGGGGGTCATTCCGAGTTGATTGCTCGCTAGCTACCTTTTGCAGCGCTGCGATCAGATAGTCGCCGCCCACTGGGGAGTGTATTTTCGTTTTGCAAGTGTGCAAACGCCTGTGCAGCCGAGCTTTGAAAAAACATTTTGTGCAGTTTCTGAGTAGGTCTGAACTTACTCAGCCCTTGCGATCACTTCAGCCTGTCTGGTCCCGGAATTGACGTCAGACACCCGCCCTGCAAACGCTTGGACACGCCTGCGTTTTTCCAAACCCAGAAAATGGTCAGTTGACATCCATAAAAGCCTTCTTCCTGCCAATCTCCTTGCGTTCGGCTGTGCGAATGGATTCTTCGTTAAATCCATCACTCACAACGATCCGCTTCGTACCCATACAACGTGCCTGCGCATTGCAGTGCATACGTATGCGCAGTAGTGACCTGATTGCACGCTGCCGTTTTTCGCAGTGCAGCGAACAGGTCGGAATGACCCCTATGTTCCTTCTAGACTCTGCAAAATTTATCCTGGTTCTTCCAACAGATGTTGGAGGGGTTGCGATGCAGAGGGCAGATTCATACATATAACAACTAATTGACGTTACTATTAAAGCAAAATCAATACAGGCGCTATAATAAAATAAAATAAAATAAATGTGTTCACACTAATATATTAGTACATAAACTGCAGCTCCCATATAAGGTGTCTGTAACACCTAAAAACACAGTATATTTTTTTGATATAATTATAATTATAACTATATAAGAGAGCGCAAGGTGCTGAATTGATAAATACAATTTATTAAAATGTTTAAAAAATATTAAATACAATCAATAAACAAGAATTTAACTGATTAAGGAGCATAAGATCGACTGACCATCCTAGTAATTAATAGGAATGTCCCATTTTTTGTGAAGCATGGAGTATCCAATTAGTATTAGTGGAACTAATACAGAGTATTAATGAAGAGACGTCTCACTTCAAGCTCTGTTTAGAATACAAAGTCCACCGTGGATTAAAATGCCTCCATCCTAGTAATTAATAGGAATGTCCCATTTTTTGTGAAGCATGGAGTATCCAATTAGTATTAGTGGAACTAATACAGAGTATTAATGAAGAGACGTCTCACTTCAAGCTCTGTTTAGAATACAAAGTCCACCGTGGATTAAAATGCCTCCATATAAGTTATACTGGAAAAGGTATGTACTATAAGGGAATTTAGACGCCACCCTTGATGAGATTGATATTGATATCTCCAAGCCAACGTACAACGTATCAATATCAATCTCATCAAGGGTGGCGTCTAAATTCCCTTATAGTACATACCTTTTCCAGTATAACTTATATGGAGGCATTTTAATCCACGGTGGACTTTGTATTCTAAACAGAGCTTGAAGTGAGACGTCTCTTCATTAATACTCTGTATTAGTTCCACTAATACTAATTGGATACTCCATGCTTCACAAAAAATGGGACATTCCTATTAATTACTAGGATGGAGGCATTTTAATCCACGGTGGACTTTGTATTCTAAACAGAGCTTGAAGTGAGACGTCTCTTCATTAATACTCTGTATTAGTTCCACTAATACTAATTGGATACTCCATGCTTCACAAAAAATGGGACACTCCTATTAATTACTAGGATGGTCAGTCGATCTTATGCTCCTTAATCAGTTAAATTCTTGTTTATTGATTGTATTTAATATTTTTTAAACATTTTAATAAATTGTATTTATCAATTCAGCACCTTGCGCTCTCTTATATAGTTATAATTATAATTATATCAAAAAAATATACTGTGTTTTTAGGTGTTACAGACACCTTATATGGGAGCTGCAGTTTATGTACTAATATATTAGTGTGAACACATTTATTTTATTTTATTATAGCGCCTGTATTGATTTTGCTTTAATAGTAACGTCAATTAGTTGTTATATTGTTGGTTTCTGTATATACTCAGGCAGCTTTAGCATGGCATCACGGAGAGATATTAGCGATAGGAATACAAGACGCAATTTAATTTTCAGCAAAACTATGAGTGTGGCAGCTGATGCTAATCCTTTGGATATGCACCAGCTGTTTGGTAAATTAGAGATTTTGCTAAAAACTGAGACTAGACATTGGTTGGATAAAATGTTATTAAGTAAATATAAAAATGAGAGGATGATACCAAGAGGTTTAAGAATTTTTAAATCATGCTCTTTTAAGGATGATGATGTTCTTACGCAAAAATGGAACGATACCTTAGATGAGTGCTCTTTTGCTTTGATTGATTTGCTGATCACACACCGAGAGGAAAAAGTTAAATCCACAGCTGTGGAAGTAGGTAACATTCAAAAGCTGCTTGAACCTTTCAAGGTGAGATCGGATTTTAGGAATCATGATTATATTATTAACAGTAATATTGAAGAATTTGAACAGACCTTGATTGCGACTAAAAATAAGAAATTTCAGAGGGATCAGTTTGATTACAAACAGGGTCAAGTAAGGACCTATAATAGATCCTTTAGGAGGGAGAGATTGAGATCTAGGGATCATTCTTATGGATCTCGGTCTATTCATAGACCTAGATCCAATAATAGGTATCAGGATCAAAAAAGACAACCACGGTATGGGGAGGATTTTAACCTTGTGAATAAATCAAATATGGATTCACAATGGCAACAATCCTCTAAAAATAAGAATCAGAACATCTCCAAAAGGAGTTCCCCAGTGAGGAAAACTCCTGTAGAACAGAGGTTGAGCCCCACTAAACAGTTTCAAAGTAATACACAGGGAGCAAGATCTAAGGTACAAATGAATACTAAGAGAGGCAATTCCAATCATTTTTTAGATCAAGATGTTTATCCCATATGGAAACAAAAAAACAGATTCAGTGCATTACAACAGGACTCCCCAAAGAGAAAAGAGTTAGAATTAGAGGAAGAAGAGGCGGCAGAAGAAAACGTGTCCAAGAACGCAAGAAATTCTTGAGACAAAGAGGCCTGTTTAATCTATCTTCGCGGGTACTCACAGAGAGTGAAAAAGCTATTATAGCAAAAGGCCTCAAATTCGCTCCTGCACAGAAACCAGACATGTTTGGATTATTTATTGAATTAAACCGTTACACCAGGGATCTGTGCAGGAAAAGATACTTTATTCAGGAGGATCTAAAAAAGCGTAAAGAAATAGGTGCACCCATTGTATTGGATTCAAATGATGAGGTGGGGCTGAATATGCTTATAGAATTGGAAAAAGAAAGCTCCAACATGGGTCCCTTAATTAAAATCTATAATGTTGATAGAGTAAACGAGAGGGAGATAAAGTTCCGGAATAAATCGGAATTTTATCCCCTCCAACACATGAGTGGTAATATTCAAGCCTTTTATGATCTTATGTTAAAAGATATTCAAACACTCTGTAATGCTCCAAAATTGGTCTCAAAGAAGCGAGATAATCTACATCCACGGGAAAGAACTGCCTTAAAGAATCTTATGAAGGATGATAGTATTATCATTAAGGCAGCAGATAAGGGAAAGGGTACAGTAATACAAGATCGCAGCGATTATGTCATTGAAGCACTTAGACAATTAAATAATAACCGATTCTATACAACATTGAGCGAGAATCCTACTATGAAATTTCAGTGTAAAATTAAGATACTTTTGGACTCTGCGATGAGGGATGGGACAATATCCAAGACCGAATATGCTTTTTTATTTAATAAATTTCCAATTATCCCCACATATTACCACCTTCCTAAAATTCACAAATCACTCCTATCACCTCCTGGGCGTCCTATTATTTCTGGTGTTGGGTCCCTCACTTCTAATTTGTCTGCCTTCATTGATTCATTTCTTCAACCCCATGTCACTACTCTTAAATCATATATTAGGGACTCCACCCAATTTTTAAACATGATTAAGAACGTAAAATGGAAAAGTAATTATATGTTTCTTACTTGCGATGTGGAGTCCCTATATAGTAACATACCGCATGGTTTAGGAGTATTGGCTGTTGAATATTATTTAAAAACAGATAATTCTATGGATGACTCACTGCGTCAATTCATCATTGACGCTATTAAATTTATATTATCTCATAATTATTTCACTTTTGATGGTTTGTTTTATTTACAGGTCCTCGGTGTGGCTATGGGTGCCAGGTTCGCCCCGAGTTTTGCTAATTTATATATGGGTCGTTTGGAGGAGTCCCTTATTTGGGGAGGCCCATTCGGGGCGAACTTGGTACTATATGGTCGCTACATCGATGACCTGTTCTTTATCTGGGATGGGGACTTACAATCCACTATATCTTTTCTCACATTTCTTAATTCTAATGATTATGGTTTACAGTTCACGAGCACTGTTCACGATTCACATATTACGTTCTTGGATATTGATCTATCTATCAACGAGGATACAATTGTCACTTCTACTTTCCGTAAGGAGGTAGATACTAATAATTTTTTGAATTATGGAAGCTGCCATTTTCGCCCTTGGCTCAATAACATCCCTAAAAGCCAATATCTCAGAATTCGCCGTAATTGTTCCCAGTTAGTACAGTTTGAGAGTCAAGCCTCAGCACTTACTTCTGCATTTAAAGACCGGGGATATCCGGATAAATTAATGGAGGATGCCTTATTGGAGACACATTTGAGGGATAGAGATTCCTTATTAGTACCAAAATTGGGGGGTGATCACCTCCCTAAGGTTGATTTACAACAGCCCAGATTTATTACAAAATTCAATACAGGGTCAAAAGAACTTCAAACCATTATAAATAAAAATTACTCTGTGTTGAAAACAGATAGAATTTTATCCACTATATTAGATGAGAAACCGTGTATAACATTCAAAAGAGCTGCACATTTACAAACGTATCTTGCCCCTAGTCATTTCAAAACCTTGGACACTAATTCAATAGCTAGTAAGAATATGTGGCTACAGAGACCGAAAAGGCCTCATGGGTGCTATAAATGTAAGAACTGAGGTGTGATACTTGCTTATTCATTATGGATAAGACTACTAAAGTCCATTCACATACTTATGGCACACAATTTGAGATACGGGGCAGCATTGATTGTAGAACGGATTATGTTGTTTATGCTATAAGCTGTATCTGTGGGGTACAATATGTGGTTTGGACGATACGTTTGTTACACATTAGGTTTTTGGAACATAAGAATAATATTAAAAGAGGTACTAGTCAACACAGTCTAGTTAGGCATATTTTAGATAACCATGATGGAGATGTCAAATGTATAAGTATACAGGGTATTGAACATATTGAACCTACTACTAGGGGTGGCGATAGATATAATCGCCTATGTAAGCGAGAGGCCTTTTGGATACATACGCTTGGTACTCTCTTTCCAGATGGTCTAAATGACTGTATCGAAATGAATAAAATCTGATTTAGGGGATTCAATATATAAACTTGATAAAGTGGTGGTCATTGGACGTATCTATACTAATGATTTCCCTCAACTGATGAGTGAATACCAGTCAACTTTCAAGGTTTCAAATACATCTACATTGCGAGCTGTATCAATGTGGTGGACATTATACTAAGTAAATATTCTGTATGTATATATATCCATTTACAGGTGCTATGCATCATCATTCTTATAAAATATATTTTTTTCATATGTCCTTTCTGAATTGTAATGGACAATGGATTATGACTCTGTAAGGGGGTTCATTTAATTAATTTAATTGAACTTGGGTTCTATATTTTTATTTATTTTTTGTTCATAATAGTAATAATGGAATTATAGAACAAAATAATAATGACTAATTGTAAGTGTCTCTGTGGTGGTATTTGAACCCGGGTCTGTGCAGTTGGGGGCTTGTGGTATTAGTGTGGTGAGCCACAGGGACTTTTACCAACCAATGCTAATAATAGGTATATTTCACTAATATATAAGAATTATGTAAGTTATTTATCTCTCTGTGCTGCCTGCTAGATTGTATTTTATTTTATTTACTTAACTAATTATTTATTAATTATTAGATAGTTATATTTGTTTAGTTAGAAAGTGTAAGATGTTATCTAATGAATGGTAATGGTCTTGCTATAAATTTGAAAGCACAATGGTTATGGTCTGTATTTTGAATTATATGTATAACTAGGTTCACACTGGTATTAATTGATTCAGGTGCTTTTAATCCAAAGTAAGTGCTTAGGAGGCGTCTCTCATTGGATGATGATCCCTTTAAATATCAGCTACTTCTAAAGCACAGGAACTCATTCTGATGAAACCGACTGCCCCTTAGTCGGAGAAACGCGTTAATTAGGGCTGGAGCTACAACTTTATGGTCCTGACCATCTCTACAATTGTTGCTGGGCTGACTGTCGACCATCTCCGCCACCAACAGCCGCGTCTGCTTCCCCCCCCGGGACCTGCCAACGTCCGCTCATTACCACACTAGAGACCTGCCATCGTCTCCACACTGCTACTCCCGCATTGCCTGGCCTCCAGAGTGCTACAGGATACGGCTTGTTTCCATCATTACACCTGCGGTGTTGCAGACACCTGAGACCTGCCATCGTCTCCACTCTTGCGGTGTTATCGATATCTGAGACCTGCCATCGTCTCCACACCGCTGCTCCCGCATTATCTGGCCTCCTGACTGCTACAGGACACGGCTTCTGTTCATCTTTTCTGTGGTGAGCTTCCAGTGTTATGTGTGGGGGTTGAAAAGTGAAGCAGTACGTTGGCTTGGAGATATCAATATCAATCTCATCAAGGGTGGCGTCTAAATTCCCTTATAGTACATACCTTTTCCAGTATAACTTATATGGAGGCATTTTAATCCACGGTGGACTTTGTATTCTAAACAGAGCTTGAAGTGAGACGTCTCTTCATTAATACTCTGTATTAGTTCCACTAATACTAATTGGATACTCCATGCTTCACAAAAAATGGGACATTCCTATTAATTACTAGGATGGTCAGTCGATCTTATGCTCCTTAATCAGTTAAATTCTTGTTTATTGATTGTATTTAATATTTTTTAAACATTTTAATAAATTGTATTTATCAATTCAGCACCTTGCGCTCTCTTATATAGTTATAATTATATCAAAAAAATATACAGATTCATACATATCTGTTGGTCCTGTCCCAAAATAGCTCCTTTGTGGAATGAAGTCATCACCTATATAACTACTCGTTTACAAATGCCTATTCAACATGAAACTAATTTTTTTCTTCTGCCACTATATGTCCCAACTTTATCTAGACAACAAAATACATTGATGCGTCATGTGATCTCTGCGACTACCTGTCAAATTGCGATGGACTGGAAATGTGTGGCATCCCCCTCTTTCCACTCTATAGTGGTTTGCATTTGGTATGTGTATCGCATAAAGTATATGACCAGCATCCTTAAAGATTCCTCAAAAAAATGTAATTCCATATGGTCCCCTTGGATATCCCTTCAGCAAATCGCCTCTCCATTTGCTCTCTGATGTTTCGCCCTGTTTTCAGACTCTCACTATTTAAATTTTTCAGTTTCACTGAGGATCCACCCTTTCTGTCTTCTCTCTCTTTTCCTTTTCCTCTTTTCAGATCTAGGTCTCGGTTCCTGCTCGTCTTCATTACTATCTCCTCTAAACTGCTATCTTCGTTTTTCTTCTTTCTCTCTCTCTGTAAAACTGTTAAAATGGATCATATCTCATATATTGTCTGAAATGTCTAACTCAGCTTTATGCAACTGCTTTTATTTCTTTGGATTTTGTCAGACTATGCTATTGTGTTAAATTGTGATCTTCTAATAAACAAATGTAATAAAAAAAAAAAGTAAAACTGACATAAATCCGCTGTTTTAAAAATTGCTTAATACACATTGCTCCATGGATATGAAAGCGCTGAGATGTTCAAATACAGAGACCTCTGTGAAGAGTGATATGGTAAGGGGGAAGCCTGCAAGTTTTAGTATACATGGAAAATGTATCCATGTATTATTACTTTTCATTATGTTTTTATTTCTTCACTTGTGCTCCATTGCAATTACATTTGGTGACAATATATATATATATATATATATATATATATATATATACACACACACACACACACACACACACACACACTATTGTCTATACTATATGTATAAACAGCGTGTGGCAGGCCAGAGCAAGCAATCACAGTGGCATTTATTTTTTTACATGTTCTTTATAAGGAAAACATAACAACCTGAGTTGTTGCTGTAGGTTAGAACCCATTTATGCCCAGACATATTTAATCAATTTTAATAAATGTCCCCATGGTGTAAATAAAACTATTTCAAAATAATATAAATGTCTTTTTCGAAAGTGATAGTTGTACCTGGCAATGTACATACGGGAATATGTAGCTTTTTGTTATACAAGGTTCTATGGGCCAGATGTATGAAAGTGCGCTGTGGTTTCCGCTGACCACAGCGCACCTTAAGCCTGCAATTAGCACATCCTCCTAATGTATGAACGGCGTGTTAACGCCGTATAGCCTGGTCGCCGCGCGCCCCCGCCACTTACCGCTACCCCGCTGTAGTGAACGGGAGACGAAGAGCAGAGGCAATGTATGATTGCCTCTGCTGCCCCTTTTCGTCTCCTGAAGCCGACTGTCCGGAACGCCTCCCCCAGGCAGGCGATGTGGCCAGAATGTGCAGTGGCTTTGTTTTTTTTTGTTTTTTTAAATAAACTTTATTTAACGTGGACATTCTTCTGCTGGTCCACACAGCTCTACTGCGCATGCGTCGGGGGCCTCCGGCGGTGAACACAGGAAGAAGGGAGAAGGGCGCATGCGCACAGATTGCGGCGCCGAGCCGATGTGGAAGGTGCGCTACCGCAGGACAGGTAGGATAACGCACTCACACATCGGCGGGGGCCATCTTCATACATTGTGGCGGCGGCAGCGGGCGTATCACCACGATAATGTGGTGATATGCACCTGGACACATAACGTCCGTTAGGACGTTTTTAATACATTACCCCCGTTATGTGTCCAGGTGCATATCACCACATTATCGTGGTGATACGCCCGCTGCCGCCGCCACAATGTATGAAGATGGCCCCCGCCGATGTGTGAGTGCGTTATCCTACCTGTCCTGCGGTAGCGCACCTTCCACATCGGCTCGGCGCCGCAATCTGTGCGCATGCGCCCTTCTCCCTTCTTCCTGTGTTCACCGCCGGAGGCCCCCGACGCATGCGCAGTAGAGCTGTGTGGACCAGCAGAAGAATGTCCACGTTAAATAAAGTTTATTTGAAAAAAACAAAAAAAAACCAAAGCCACTGCACATTCTGGCCACATCGCCTGCCTGGGGGAGGCGTTCCGGACAGTCGGCTTCAGGAGACGAAAAGGGGCAGCAGAGGCAATCATACATTGCCTCTGCTCTTCGTCTCCCGTTCACTACAGCGGGGTAGCGGTAAGTGGCGGGGGCGCGCGGCGACCAGGCTATACGGCGTTAACACGCCGTTCATACATTAGGAGGATGTGCTAATTGCAGGCTTAAGGTGCGCTGTGGTCAGCGGAAACCACAGCGCACTTTCATACATCTGGCCCAATATTACTTCAGGTTTTTTTAATTCAAAATCACAGGTGCGATAGTATAAATGAATAAATAAATAAATGTGCTTCCAATCTCTGCAGTTGCATAAAGCTGGAATCCCTAGAGCCTATCTTACAACTGGCAACCCCATCTTTAATTATTTTTTTAGCACCCTAGCTCCAACATCAATGCTTTGATCTATGTATCTCCCTGAAAACCAATCAGCACCTCATTAGAACATAAACGTATTGCTATATAGGCCATATCTGAGCCACTGCCAATTTTGTCAGAAGAAACAGTTTTTATATAGATCATGGTTTAAACAACCATCCTTAAGAATATAGATATACTGAAATCAGGCAGTTGATAAATACAATTTCACACATTCTATCAATGTCTCCTGCAGATGACTGGCTCCCTTTGTATACAGCAGTGAAAACTGGGAAGGACCCTTAAATATTAGTATTACCTTTTAAAGAATGTTAATAAATAAAAACAGTTTATGCACAAGTCTCCTCTCAATAACAGGTATAAGAGACAGTCTACATTGTAGACAGTACATTGTTCCAGCTGAGCTACACTAATATTTCCCCAATATACAGATGTGTCTTCAAACATCTAGCCTCAATATGCCATGTGGCGTGAGTTAGCCGCGCCTTGTGGTGCAGTGTCTTTTTCACGTTTTTCTGTCTGAATGTGGGGCTTAATCTCTATGTGATGTGACAAAACTGCTTCCCGAGACTACACTTATTAATTTGCTATGCGCCACTTGTATATCTGTGTGTGACAGTCTCTGAATCTGCAGAAGACCAACGGAACTTGAAGTGAAAAAATGCCGTGGCTACTGCATTGTGGCAGTGTATACAGATTCAGACTCACACACAGACATACAAGTGTTGCATATCAATTAATAAGTGCAGTCCCGTGAAGCTCAGAAAATAAAAGTTGGAGATAACCAGCGCTCCTGAATGTGATGTATATTCACTTGATTCCACACAATGTCTCTCCGTTTTTATATTGATGTACAGTTTAATATATCACAATAAAACAATAAATACAAAGGCAATTTCCTGCTGAACTGCAGGATAAACTGAAAGCAGTGTCTCTATTACAAGAGGTATCCAGGTTAGTTTCAAACAGTGGGTAATTACCACAGATGTTGGAACTGCACAATAACAGTTCTAAACAGTATAAAGGTATCGCAAAGGGGGTCCCAAGACTTCACCACCCCATGTCCGCTGCTGTTGCGTGGTCTCACCGCTGGATTCAACCTGAACGCCTCCTCAGTCACCAACGCGTTTCTACCCCTAACTGGGGTCTTTATCAAGGTGTAAGTAATGAATAATCCATATCTGCTTTCAGCCACTATTTAAATTAACTCTGTCCAATCCCGATCCCGCGTGCACAGCTGAACCCTAATCAGCACAAAACTACATGTCCCATGGTTCCCTGCCTATATTCCTTCTCTGTTTTTATCCCATGACTGGTCAATATAAAAACGGAGAGACATTGTGTGGAATCAAGTGAATATACTTCACATTCAGGAACCCTGGTTAAGTTATCTCCAACTTTTATTTTCTGATTTGCACTGGTGAAGGGTGAAGGATATCTTCAAGGAGTTTCTGACAGGCTGCACCTGATTGCGCACAGAATCACTTTATATTTTAATATTGTTTATATAGTCCCGTGAAGCTGTTTTGTCGCAACGCATTGCAATTAAGATACACATTAGGGCAAGAAAGATGTATGGCACAAGCAGAGTTGCATGGGACCTGGTGCGTTGAGAAGGGATGTTTGGCGTGACTGCACAAATGGTGTATGCGGACACATCTGTAGCATCACTGTGCTGAAAATGTGGCAAGGGCAACACTTCTACAAATCTTCTGCTTGCATCTCCCTGTCATGTTGCCAGACAAGCCTCCTTCATCACAGCACATACGAGACTGGTACATACAAGCACACACTGCTGATACAGCTAAATAATGCTGTGACAACCACAGTATTGGCTTTTTCTACCCAAAGCTCTCCCCAGTCAAGACAAGGATTATAAAGACAAAAGATTTTACAACCATATAGGACATAACGGTATCATCCACGGGCTGCAGTCATCTTTCTGCTCCCTCGGCACCTCAAATAGAAAATAAGGAGAAGGCAATATATAATTAAGTAGGGGTAGCTTGCAGCCAGTGGCTACAGCCTTGTTTTTTATGTTTATCTACAACCCAGAACCACAGGATTGTTACAGTGCATCCCTATTACCACAAAAATGTGGCATTTCTCTGCTGGTACAATGTATAGCAAGCTGGGAAATGTAAACATTGACTTTGCTACCTCAAACGATAAACATGCCACAGGACCATTAGATGATTTAATGTAATATACATTAGTGCTGGAATGGACGCTGATTGGTAATGACAAAAGTTCCAATCTCTATTACCAGAAGAGTTTTAGGCTTTTTTCCAAGTAGTCAATTTTATAATTTCCTCCCCACACTTAATTATAGAAAAAAGCTACTAATACATAGCTGCCAAGGACTTTCAATTCTACTGTGTCTGGTTTCAAGATCAAATACTACAAGGGTTTCATATGCTGAAATCCAAGCTGTTTAGAAGCAGCTTGCTTTTATCTTTCAGGGAAGGAGAGAGAGAGAGAGAGAGAGAGAGAGAGAGAGAGAGAGAGAGAGAGAGAGAGGGGGGTGCAAAAAGAAAACGCTAATAATTATCAAACCAGTAAAATAAATATTACAGGGAGTGATATAGCAAAGGAGTAGCGGTGGTAGATGCCTCAAATAAAGTAATGTAAAACAACAAAAGTAATACAAAAAAAAATTACATATAGGAAATTACGCAAACATGTTTATAGACAAGGTTTAGAAAAACATTAAATGCACCTGTTCTCTCAAGCTTGTGGACTACATTAGCTACTGTATGTTTCTGATTTACTAACAATCTGGACTACCTACAGTATGAAACTATCACATCACACAAAAGCTCACTCACTTTCACACAAACTTAACTTTTAGCTACTGTATTGCAGAAATCAAGTCCTTTTTTCGGAATACATATGGTCATGTGTTCCCCAGCAAAACAAGGACTGTTCTTACTAATATGCCCTTTCCACCCTATTATCTACAGCAATTTCTATAAATTTCCTATGCAGCAGGGCCGTCTCAAGGCACGCTCAACACCTGCGGCCGCGCAGGGCGCCACCCTCAATAGGGCGCGCCAATTTTTTACCATATTGCCTGTCCACTTTAACCCCTGCCTGGCGTTAAAGTGAGCTATTTATTAACATTTTGCCAGTTCCGGCCATTCCGTTTACTTCTGGGTAGGAGGGGGCGGGCCGACAGCATACGGCCGCGTGTGTGCTGGGTGGACCGCAAGCAGCAGCCGGCGGTGGCGCGGACTTCCCATCAGTGGCTCCGCGGTTGTGGCTGCATCCTCCTCCTACCCCCTGGCCAGATACCCATATTCACAGTGGGCACCCGTCGGCGGCTGAAGGCAGCGCTGCAGGAGCTCAGCACACACCTTCAGCCTTGGTCTCTGGATCCACAGGCAGGCTTGGATCAGCATTCCGGAATGAGGCACTCTGGCAGCAGCAGCACAGCACAGGAGGTTCCCCGCTGCCCTCTCACCTGTCCCCGCATCTCTTTGGAGGTAAGTATTGCTGTGATGTCAGCACGTGGGGGCATGGGGAGTAATGAGATTCTCCTGCTGTCCATAGTTTTACTTCCACTAAACAGCACCACCTCCTCCATAATTCTCTCCTGGCCATGCCCCGTCTGTCCTGTCCCCACTCTCATGTGCCTGTCCCCAGAGCCAGATTAAGAGGGGGGGGGGGCATGGGCATCAGTAACCTAGGGCCCTTCTTTATCACTGGACCCCCCTGCCCGGAGTTGCTCCTACCTAGCTCTGGCATTCAGTGGCGGATCCTTCCAGCCATCCACCCCTGCCCCGTAAAAAATAGCCACAGTGCCAGTGTTTCCTCTTGATACTGCCGCTATGGGCAGGGGGATGAGCAGCACTGCGACCGGATACAGGCAGCCAGTGTCTGGACTGCATCTGGCCAGTGACACCCCCCACCACAGCTCCGCACTTCCCGGCACTCTTGGAGGCAGACTGTACAGCAGCCCTGCTCTTTACAGGTTCTGAGTGGCCAGCATGTTGTAGTAGAGGGGGTATGGCGTGATGTCTGAGCTTCTAGCGAGGAAGTTCCGGGTGAGCTCCACCTGCTCCACACTGGAGAGACCCACCACCGACAAGCCCCAGTCTGTGTGCCTCTGTCAGCTCTGAGTGAGGGTAGTGAGGAGGAGAAAAGGGCAAAGCAGGATTAGAGGGAGATGGGTTCAACACTAGTAAGCAGCCCACCTACATGACATGCAGTGGAGTCAGCAAAAGGGATAGCAGAGGGACACATTTATTGCTTTTCTCTTTCTTTACATTAATTTAATATCAAGAGTAGCAGCAACTGTGCTCTGCGTTGTCTGGCTTAATTTATTTTTTGTTTATGAACTGTTAGATTTTGTGTAATCTCTCTGCACTCTCTCTCCTCTGTCTCTCTCTACACTCTGCTCCCCTCTTTGCCTCTTGCTCTCTGACCCCCCTTTCTCTGCTACTCTCTCCTCTCTATTTCTCTGTCTTCTCTCTCCTTTCTGCCCCCCACCGTCTCTCTGCCCCTCTATCTCTGCCACCGTCTCTCCCCTCTCTGTTCTCCTTTATCTGCCCCTCTCTGTCCCAACTCTTTGCCCCTGCCTTTATCCTCTCTTCTCCTCTCTGCCCCCCACCCTCTGTCTCTCTACCCTCCCTTTCTCCCCCACTCAATCTCCCCACCACTCTCTCCCCTCTCCTCTTTGACCACCCTATTTCTGCTCTCTCTGCTTCCCTCTCCTCTCTACTTCCCTCTCCTCTCTGCCCCCCTCTGCCTCTCTCCCTCTCCTCTTTGACCCCCTATTTCTCCTCTATCTGCCTCCCTCTCTGTCCACCTCTCTATCATTTTTTAAACTTCTAAAGTTAGCTCTCATATTGCTTCTTGCACCCGTCCATGGTCTCTCTCTCCCCTTTGTTGTTGGCCCCTATTGGCACCCTTCTTTCTCTCTGAAACTGCAAGTATAGAAAAGTATAGATCTGCCACTGCTGTTGCTGCTGTTCGGGGACAATTCTGCTAATCTCCAGCCTCCGGTCAGCAGCACGGCTACTGGGAGAGCTGCTGGTGGCGGAGACTGAAGATGACCAGAATTGTTGCCCAAACTGCCAGAGAGGAGGTCTATGGTCTTCTCCCACAGGTAGGACCTGCGCTGCTGCTGCAATCTCATTCACATGTGAGGGGAAGAGGCACAAACACAACAGGCACATCCTGGTGATGACAGGATGGGGAAGCCCCCTATCTTAAGTGCTCTGTGCCCCCCAAAATGCTTAATTCAGCCCTGCCTGTCCCCTCTGTCCTTTCCTTGTCTCGTCTTACCTGTCCCTGCCATTACCTTTGTCCTGCCCACTCTGTTCTGTCACTGCCTTTACCTCTGTCCTATCCCTCCTGTCCCTGCCGTTACCTCTATCCTGTCCCTCCTGTCCCTGCCGTTACCTCTGTCTTGTCCCCTCTGTTCTGTCCCTGACGTTACCTCTGTCCTGTCCCTCCTGTCCCCTCTGTTCTGTCCTTGTCCCCACTGTCATTTCCCTGTTCTGTCCTTGTCCCCTCTGTCATGTCCCTACCATCTCCTCTGTCATGTCCCTATATAATGACTTCCATGTATAGGAGAGTTTAGTGAATGTCACTGTTTAACATTTTTATTCATAGCACTTTACTGTGGTCTGGAAACCACACATCTGTAATGCTGTGTTTGTAGAGGGTAAATGTTTGCCAACAATGATTACACATTTCCCACCTATCGTGATAATCTTTTTGCATCAGCAGTCTATTTTAGATTATTCTAATTTACTAGTATAAAATACTATGAAGGACCAAGGCAATGTTTGTTTGATAAAGTGGTGAAAGAAGGTTTTGGTGAATTTACCAAAGTGTATGTGAGATCTGGGTGTACCTGGCACTATACTGGGGGCATTATGTATATTTGGCACCATGTGGGGCATTATGTGTAAGGCTGCTAATTGCGTGTGTAGAGGGGTGTGTGATGATATATATATTTACAGTTTGATAACGTAATATATAGTTGCAAGGCCACGGCCACTTTCCCAAAAGTGTGTGGGTGTGGGTGGGTGGGGAGCTTCCAAAAATCTTGCTCGGGGTGCTAGTAGGCCTGGAGCCGGCCCTGCTATGCAGAATAAAATGTACTCGTTGTTATGCTGAGAATAACTGCCCACACTAGTGTGCTACTAGGTACCTAGCAAACAACAATCTCACTCTGTGTAACTCCTCCCACAGAGTGGTGAAGACCTTTGCTGTTCTGCAAGTGCACTATTTTACTTCATACATAGCATTATAACATGGACAGCCAAAGTATCAGTAACCATAGAGGGCAGAGAAGCAGAAAGAGGTAGGTACATCACTGGAATTGCACATACAAGCAGTGATATTTAGAGAAAATGTTAAAGCTCAAGAGATACACAAATCTGGTGATACAAATAAACAATGTTTAAAGGTCAGCAAATGAACCGTCCTTACCAGAGAGGATTCCTTATCGCACCACTCGGGTATGGGACTCAGTGTCGACACCCATTAGGTTGACACCCATTAGGTCGACCTAGAAATAGGTCGACTGCCACTAAGTTGACATGAACAAGGTCGACATGAAAAAAGGTCGCCCTGAGATTTTCCTGTTTTTTTGTGTCATTTTCTCCGTCAAGAAACCGGGAACCCCAATTAGTGCATCGTGTCCCCTTGCATGGCTCGCTTTGCTCAGGTTACCGTTCCCAATCGTAGTCCATGTGGATCGTAAAATATGACAAGTCAAAACAAAAAAAACAAAAATCTGTCAACCTTTTTCATGTGGACCTTGTTCATGTCGACCTAATGCCCGTGTCAACATATTTCTAGTGTCGACCTAGTTACTGTCGACCAATGGGTGTTGACCTAATTGGTGTTGACCCAGAGTCTGGATACCCACCAATCTGTATAACTTATGGAAACTTTTATAGCAAACTGTTTGCTCAGTGTATATTATTTACTCTTAAGGTGGGTACACACTTAGTGATAGAGTAAACGTCGCTCATTTTGACCCTTCCTGAGCGACGTTGTTTACTTTTTCACTAAGTGTGTATGCCGTCGAGCGAAACGCGTCCCAGCGGGTCGTTAAATACCCTTGGTGTCGACCGTGCATGCAGCTAAATTTGGACTCATCATCCAAAACTGCATGCTCTGGTCGGGCGCGGTATGACGTCACTGTGCGACATCGTTAGTAATATCGCACTGTGTGTATGCCCGCTGTTGGGCGACCCTGGAGCGGAAACACTAGGCGATGTCGCTCATCGAGCACATCGCCCGATGTGTACCCACGTTTACAAGGTTTACCATGTCACCTTGATATGCAATGTTTACATCATTTTATTTTGCTGGTATCACATTATATATTGTTTTGTACCACACAAAAGGAATCCAACTGCAACATACAAAACAAATAACCTGAGTAGCACAACTGTGGATTGTATGAACTCATATAACAGTGTTGTAACTAGGGTCAAATTAGCAAATAGTAACAGGTAGGCATTGCAGATTTCTACAATAAAAAAAACGTAAGGTGGAAAGTGCACAACAATATCAACTATCACAAAACGCAGGTCCTTTTTTGAGTTAATGTTACAAAATACAAAAGTAATGCTTGAAGCGTGAACAGTAGATTAAGTTATGCAAGTCACAGAACAGTTGTGCTTACCTTTTCCAATGGGCAATGAGTGCTGTCTCGAAGAAAAGGCAAAAGATTTGGTCGATCATATTCCGCATATAAGCTGATTTGCTTCTCATGGTATTTTTGACCTTTGTGATGGTCTCTCTTAAATAGTTTGTGCAGATACTGGAAAATACATAAAAAAAAATATCCTTATTGTTTCTTAAAAACATACAGTATATAATTAACAACCTGTAAATACAATTTTTTTGAAGACATGTAACATATTTAACTACTGCTATTGCTATTAGATTTGACTGTGCTGTAGCGCCACCTGAAGGTTATAAAAAGGTACCACCTCCTACACTTGCATAAAATAAATATATGTGATTGTACTGTTTTTTTTTATCATTTACAATATCTTACAGCTGCATATGCTGTTATATAGTGTAAGCAAATTTAGTATATTGAATTACCTATTACAATTTTTTTCGAATTTGGAAAACAGTGCTGAATCTTACTATATTAAATATTAATTATAAAGTACAAATAAATAACAATAAACTATAATAATATACTAATGGGCAGAGTCTGTGCTAGGGTGTTCGACACCCCCCTACAAACTATAAATTTGTGCCTTCGAATTCCTTATAAAGGAGACACCGCACAGCGGAGGCACACACCACAAAAAGGGGTGTGCTCTCAAAAGGAAGGGGTGTGGCCACACAGTAGCACAATCTTATTCACATTACACCAAATGTAGTGTCACTGATTCACATTACACAACACAGTAGTATCCCTTATTCACATTACGACATACAGTAGAGCCAATTATTCATGTTACTTCAGACAGTAGTACCCCTTAGACACATAGGGGGTCATTCCGAGTTAATCGCACGTAGCAACTTTTTGCTGCCTGTGTGATCAACTAGGCGCCGCCTCTGGGGGAGGGCTTTTTTGCATAGCAAGGCTGCGAACGCTTGTGCAGCCCTGCTATGCAAAATAAGTTTTGTGTAGAATTAGACCAGGGTAACAGTTACCCTGTGTGATCGATCCAGTGAAGCAGGTCCCGGAATTGACGTCAGACATCCGCCCTCCAAACACCTGGACACACCTGCGTTCGCCGCTCCACTCCCAGAAAACGGTCAGTTGACGCCCCGGAACGCTTTCCTCCTGTCAATCTTCTTGCGGTCGCCGCTGCGACCGCTTTCTTTCGCAACGTCTCTGCCCGGCGATGGCTGTCGCTGGGCAACGACGCGCCTGCGCAATGCAGCTGCCGCGCATGCGCAGATCTGACCCGATCACACAGCTGCGAAGAAGTGCCACATGCGATCGGGTCGGAATGACCCACGTAATACCCACAGTAGGGCCCCTTATACATAATGCCCAAAGTAGTGTCCCTTACACATAATGCCCACAGTAGTGCTCCTTACACACAGTGCCCGCAGTAGTGCTCCATACACACAATGCCTGCAGTAGTGCTCTTTACACACAATGTCCACAGCAGTGCTCTTTACACACAATGCCCACAGTAGTGCTCATTACACACAATGCCCACAGTAGTGCTCATTACACACAATGCCCACAGCAGTGCTGCTTAGACACAACGCCCGCAGTAGTGCCCCTTACACATAATGAATATCACCTACACTCCCATCACCTGGTAAGGCAGTGAATGAGGGATGGGATAATGAGGCAGAATTGCAGGCAGAGCTGGCCTGTGACCTATACTAACGATGGGAAGGAGACTGGATGGACGCCGTAAGGGCTGCCAGCTGGATGGGGGAGATGGAGATGCTGCCTGCCTCGTAGCCGGCCAACTGCGAGTATGTGCATTGTAAATAACACACAAACACCTGTTCTCACTTGTCTCAGCCCCGTGTGCAGCAGCTCCCACTCTCTGCCTCCATAGACTTCTGCTGTTCCGCCATGTTTAGAGTGTATATTTATCATTGTACCCCCCTGCTAGTCAGTATATGCAGTATATCCCCCTCCTTTCCTAGTCTGTATGTGCATTAGTGTCCCCCCCCCCCTCCTTGTCTAGACTCCCCCCATTCCCCATTCTTTATAAGGTGCAGCATGTCCCTACCCTAGTAGTTACCTGCTCTCCTCCCTTGTTCCTCTTGGCAGCTCCGCTCCTCCTCCAGTTTTACCCTCCATCTGTGGCTAATTGTTTCCTGCTCCTGTATCTGGCACTAACTGACCAGCAACAGCAGCCACTAGCTCTTCTCAGTAAGGACCAGACTTCCTGACAGGCTGCAGGCATACTGGGGCAGATGTATTAAGCCTGGAGAAGTGATAAGTGGAAAGTGATAACGCATCAGCCAATCAGCTCCTAACTTTCATTTTTTAAACCTGTAATGATTGGATGGTGCATTATCACCTTCCATTTATCACTGCTTCATCACTTCTCCAGGCTTAATACATCTGGCCCACTGTACTGGCAGCAGCTCCATGATACTACAGCTATTGAGAGCCCCGTTTGGGAATACAGGTGCGCTTCTTAGGCAGCTCCCAGGGATTTAGAATGCTGCCTGTGATACAGTTTGACAGGCGCAACTGCAACAGTGGAAGACCACCTCTCCTGGCCAGCACCTCCCTGCTTTGCATACCTTTGCTGAGAGGGTAGCACGGCCCCTGCTATTGACTAGTCTATAATTTTAGTATGTCAAGTCCTACACATGGGAGGAAATCTAAACATACCTGAAAGTGATACTTTTCCTTTAACTTGTGACTATGGCCCTCATTCCGAGTTGTTCGCTCGCTGCTAATTTTAGCAGAATTGCTAATAGGCTAAAATTCGGAAGTTCTGCGCATGCGTAAGCAAATTTACACAAAACTATGCTATTTTACTCACGGGCGAACAAAGCTTTTCAATCGCTCTGCTGATTGACAGGAAGTGGGTGTTTCTGGGCGGAAACTGGACGTTTTCAGGGAGTGTGCTAAAAAACGCAGGCGTGCCAGGTAAAAACGCAGGAGTGGCTGGAGAAATGGAGGAGTGGCTGGTCGGACGCTGGGCATGTTTGTGACGTCAAACCAGAACTAAACGGACTGAGGTGATCGCAATCTAGGAGTAGGTCTGGAGCTACTCAGAAACTGCAAGGAAATTGCTTTCGTTAGCAATTCTGCTAATAATAGCAGAATTGCTAATCTTTCGTTAGCAATTCTGCTATGCTAAGATACAGTCACAGAGGGCGGCGGCTTTGTGTGTACATTTCTGCTAAAAGTAGCTAGCGAGCGAACAACTCGGAATGAGGGCCTATATGTGCTCACAAGGTTTCCTAGCAACCACAATTAATACAAATGCAGGTTTTATGTAAGGTTACATCCAGAGGCGTAACTAGGGTTTTCAGAGCCCAGGGCAAGAAGAAGACTGGCACCCCCTCCTCCAAAAAAACAAACAAAACAAAACAAAAAAAACAGAAAATGATGTATGCGCGCGCCTTCGAAGCGATGTGAGAAAATGAGCGTGGCCATGCACAAGAATGGGTGTGGTCAAATACCAGAAGAGGCATGGCCACTGAAAATGGGGCGTGCCAACAAGACTATCACCTACCCCCTGTGTCGCCTCTCAGCACACTATCACCTACCCCTTGTGTCGTCTCTCAGCACACTTTCATTCAATTTATGCACAGTACGCACGCAGAGTCCCCTTTTTACACAGTACGCACGCAGAGTCCCCTTTTTACACAGTACGCATGCAGAGTCCCCTTTTTACACAGTATGCACGTTGAGTCCCCTTTTTACACAGTACACAGTGCCAGGTACACGGGTGTGGTTCATCAAATCGACAGTGTCTAGGTCGACAATTTTCAGGTCGACCACTATAGGTCGACAGTCACTAGGTCGACATGGATGGAAGGTCGACATGTGCTAGGTCGACAGGTCTAAAGGTCGACATGAGGATTTTTGTTTTTTTTTGGTGTCGTTTTCCTCGTAGAGTGACCGGGATCCCAAATTAGTACACCGCGTCCCCTCGCATGGCTCGCTTCGCTCGCCATGCTTCGGGCATAGTGCCTTCGCTCCGCTATCGCTTGGCACACTTTACCGTTCCAATCGTAGTCCACGTGGATCGTTAAGTATGAAAAAATTCAAAAAAAGAAAAAAAATGTGAAAAACTCATGTCGACCTTTAGACATGTCGACCTAGCACATGTCGACCTAGAAACCCTGTCGACCTTCCATCCATGTCGACCTAGTGACTGTCGACCTATAGTGGTCGACCTAAACATTGTCGACCTAGACACTGTCGATCTTCAGACCGGATCCCCAGGTACACAATTGCCCCACAGTGCCAGATGCATATTACCCCACAGTGCCAGATGCACATTGCCAGATACATATTGCCCCACAGTGCCAGATACACATTGCCACAAAGTACCAGATACAGTACATGACTCCCCCCCCCCCCCCCTGCTGGCTGCTGCTTACATCAACCTGGATCCCTGCTCAATCTCACCGCTGCCGCTGGCCTCTGCTATGTGAGGGGAGGAGAGTGCAGCGCAGCGCAGCACCTCTCCTGCCCCTCAGCGCTCCATGAAGTACGGTCTCCAGCGGCGGCTATCTTAAATGTGGCGCCGGTTTGTTAGCCAATTAGAGCTCCGGGACCGGCAGCCAATCAGAAGCCGGTCTGCAAGCTCTGATTGGCTAACGCCGCCGGAGACCAGACAGACACTCACACTGAGCACATTGAGAGGCAGGAGAGACGCTGTGCTCTCCTCCCCTCACATTGCAGCGGGACCGGGGCAGAGCAATAGCAGGGGGCAGGTGGGCATGATGCCCTGGCCGGCGGCGCCCCCCTCTGCTCGACCCCCCTTAGTTACGCCTCTGGTTACATCATTGCCGTATTCAAACTTATTTTGCCAATTGGAACAAAGTAATTGTAAACGCAAATCTTACCAAGTATTAAAAACAAAAATAATATAAAAATAACTTTTCATTAACGGAAATAAGCAGTTGTGATGTACTATGAGCTTTGGTGGTTAAAATTGAATATCTTGAACTTAAATGAAACATTGTATTGTAGGGAACTACAGTTTATTATTACTGCAAAACATGTTCATACTACAGGTCTGTCAATGAAAAATAATCTGCAAGCTAGGAGACACAAATCATGTTTAGACAGAAACCAGCATGGATCAATGGTGTGGAATAAGTAAAAGCGAGTTAGGTTGAGATAGTCTTCTTTATGTAATTGCGACATGAAAATAACAACTCCTGGCAAATCCACAGCAAATATTATTCTTAAAAAATGGACTTGTCACCTACACAGACTAAAGGCATTTATTTCTGTCCGCATGTAATGGAGAGAGAATGGCAAGGATAAAATAGAGAATGCGAGGGGTAGAGGAGAGAACGGAGAAGAGAGGTGAGAAAACAGTAAGAGGAGAACAAAAATGGAAAGGTGACAAGAGAGAACCGTAGATGGATAAGAGAAAATGATTGGGCAGTGGAATTAAACATGCAGCCTTCCGGTTGCTGTCGAACTACGCATCTCAGCATGCCCTGACACAATTTTAGCATGCCCTAACAACAAAACTGGGGAGGGCGTGCTGGGATGTTTAGTTCCAAAGCAGCTGGAGAGCCAAATGTTGACTATTCCTGCAGTAGGGAGACAAGAGAGAATGGTAAGAGTACAAGAGACAATGATAGGAGAACAAGAGTAGGGTGGCCAATCCCTGGATCGGGATGGGCGGGATCTAGGCCAAAAATCATCCAAGTTTCAATCCCGGGATTGGAAACTCCAATCCTGGGGATTGCGGGATCAGATGGCCCTTTAATGCCGGGCAGCATTGAGCGTGACCTCTGGTGTCACCCTGCGCAGTCACCAGCCCATCACCCGCCGCCGAGGCCGATGGAATGCCGGCCTTCATCAACTGCGAAGCTGAATGAAGATTCCCGCCCAGCTGCCCCAGCAGTTAGGTGAGTTACAGTATGTGTGCGGGCAGGGCGGGGCGGGTGGGGAGAGGTGGTACTGGATATGGGGGACGGGATTGACCATTTTTCAATCCCTATACCCGGGATTGGCCACCCTAGACAAGAGAGAACAGTAAGGGGAAAAAACACAAACAGTGGGGGGTAAAGAGAGAATAAAAGGGGACAACTGAGAACGGTAGGGGAAAAAATAAGAATTTACTCACCGGTAATTCTATTTCTCGTAGTCCGTAGTGGATGCTGGGTACTCCGTAAGGACCATGGGGAATAGACGGGCTCAGCAGGAGACTGGGCACTCTTAAAAGAAAGATTAGGTACTACATCTGGTGTGCACTGGCTCCTCCCTCTATGCCCCTCCTCCAGACCTCAGTTAGGGAAACTGTGCCCGGAAGAGCTGACATTACTAGGAAAGGATTTGGAATCCAGGGTAAGACTCATACCAGCCACACCAATCACACCGTACAACTTGTGATAACTATACCCAGTTAACAGTATGAACGACAACTGAGCCTCATTCAACAGATGGCTCAGAACAATAACCCTATAGTTAAGCAATAACTATATACAAGTATTGCAGAAAGTCCGCACTTGGGACGGGCTCCCAGCATCCACTACGGACTACGAGAAATAGAATTACCGGTGAGTAAATTCTTATTTTCTCTGACGTCCTAGTGGATGCTGGGTACTCCGTAAGGACCATGGGGATTATACCAAAGCTCCCAAACGGGCGGGAGAGTGCGGATGACTCTGCAGCACCGAATGAGCAAACTGAAGGTCCTCCTCAGCCAGGGTATCAAACTTGTAGAATTTTGCAAAAGTGTTTGATCCCGACCAAGTAGCAGCTCGGCAAAGTTGTAAAGCCGAGACACCTCGGGCAGCCGCCCAATAAGAGCCCACCTTCCTCGTGGAATGGGCTTTTACTGATTTATGATGCGGTAGTCCAGCCGCAGAATGTGCAAGTTGAATCGTGCTACAGATCCAGCGAGCAATAGTCTGCTTAGAAGCAGGAGCACCCAGCTTGTTGGGTGCATGCAGGATAAACAGCGAGTCAGTTTTTCTGACTCCAGCCGTCCTGGAAACATAGATTTTCAGGGCCCGGACTACGTCCAACAACTTGGAATCCTCCAAGTCCCGAGTAGCCGCAGGCACCACAATAGGTTGGTTCAAATGATACGCTGATACCACCTCTGGGAGAAATTGGGGACGAGTCCTCAATTCTGCCCTGTCTATATGGAAAATCAGATATGGGCTTTTACAGGACAAAGCCGCCAATTCTGACACACGCCTAGCTGAGGCCAAGGCCAACAGCATGACTACCTTCCACGTGAGATACTTCAACTCCACGGTCTGAAGTGGCTCAAACCAATGTGATTTTAGGAAATCCAACACTACGTTGAGATCCCAAGGTGCCACTGGAGGCACAAAAGGGGGCTGAATATGCAGCACTCCCTTAACAAACGTCTGAACTTCAGTCAGTGAAGCCAGTTGTTTTTGAAAGAAAATAGACAGGGCCGAAATCTGGACTTTAATGGATCCCAATTTTAGGCCCATAGTCACTCCTGACTGTAGGAAGTGCAGAAATCGACCCAGCTGAAATTCCTCTGTTGGGGCCTTCATGGCCTCACACCAAGCAACATATTTTCACCATATGCGGTGATAATGTTTTGCTGTCACATCCTTCCTAGCTTTTATCAGCGTAGGAATGACTTCAACCGGAATGCCCTTTTCCATTAGGATCCGGCGTTCAACCGCCATGCCGTCAAACGCAGCCGCGGTAAGTCTTGGAACAGACAGGGCCCCTGCTGTAGCAGGTCCTGTCGGAGCGGCAGAGGCCAAGGGTCCTCTGAGATCATTACTTGTAGCTCCGGGTACCAAGTTCTTCTTGGCCAATCCGGAACGATGAGTATAGTTCTTACTCCTCTCTTTCTTATTATCCTCAGTACCTTTGGTATGAGAGGAAGAGGAGGGAACACATAAACCGACTGGTACACCCACGGTGTCACTAGAGCGTCCACAGCTATTGCCTGAGGGTCCCTTGACCTGGCGCAATATCTTTTTAGCTTTTTGTTGAGGCGGGACGCCATCATGTCCACCTGTGGCCTTTCCCAACGATTTACAATCAGCTGGAAGACTTCTGGATGAAGTCCCCACTCTCCCGTGTGGAGGTCGTGCCTGCTGAGGAAGTCTGCTTCCCAGTTGTCCACTCCCGGAATGAACACTGCTGACAGTGCTAGCACGTGATTCTCCGCCCATCGGAGAATCCTTGTGGCTTCTGCCATCGCCATCCTGCTTCTTGTGCCGCCCTGTCGGTTTACATGGGCGACAGCCGTGATGTTGTCTGACTGAATCAGCACCGGCTGGTTTTGAAGCAGGGGTTCTGCTTGACTTAGGGCATTGTAAATGGCCCTTAGTTCCAGAATATTTATGTGTAGGGAAGTCTACTGACTGGACCATTGTCCTTGGAAGTTTCTTCCCTGAGTGACTGCCCCCCAACCTCGGAGGCTTGCATCCGTGGTCACCAGGACCCAGTCCTGAATGCCGAATCTGCGGCCCTCGAGAAGATGAGCACTCTGCAGCCACCACAGCAGAGACACCCCGGCCCTCGGGGACAGGGTGATCAGCCGATGCATCTGAAGATGCGATCCGGACCACTTGTCTAACAGATCCCACTGAAAGATCCTTGCATGGAACCTGCCGAAGGGAATTGCTTCGTAAGAAGCTACCATCTTTCCCAGGACTCGCATGCAGTGATGCACCGACACCTGTTTTGATTTCAGGAGGTCTCTGACCAGATATGACAACTCCTTGGCCTTCTCCTCCGGGAGAAACACCTTCTTCTGTTCTGTGTCCAGAATCATGCCCAAGAACAGCAGACGCGTCGTAGGAACCAGCTGCGACTTTGGGATATTCAGAATCCAGCCATGCTGTTGTAGCACTTCCTGAGATAGTGCTACTCCGACCAACAACTGCTCCTTGGACCTTGCCTTTATAAGGAGATCGTCCAAGTATGGGATAATTATAACTCCCTTCTTTCGAAGGAGTATCAACATTTCGGCCATTACCTTGGTAAATACCCTCGGTGCCGTGGACAGACCAAACGGCAACGTCTGGAATTGGTAATGGCAGTCCTGTACCACAAACCTGAGGTACTCCTGGTGAGGTGGGTAAATGGGGACATGTAGGTAAGCATCCTTGATGTCCAGTGACACCATAAAATCCCCCTCTTCCAGGCTTGCAATAACCGCCCTGAGCGATTCCATTTTGAACTTGAACTTCCTTATATAAGTGTTCATGGATTTCAAATTTAGAATGGGTCTCACCGAACCGTCTGGTTTCGGTACCACAAACATTGTGGAATAGTAACCCCGTCCCTGTTGAAGGAGAGGAACTTTGATTATCACCTGCTGGAGGTACAGCTTGTGAATTGCCGCCAGTACTACCTCCCTTTCCTTGGGAGTAGCTGGCAAGGCTGATTTGAGGTAACGGCGAGGGGGAGACGTCTCGAACTCCAGCTTGTATCCCTGAGATACGACTTGTGGAACCCAGAGATCCACCTGTGAGCGAACCCACTGGTCGCTGAAGTTCCGGAGACGGGCCCCCACCGCACCTGGCTCCACCTGTGGAGCCCCAGCGTCATGCGGTGGACTTAGTGGAAGCAGGGGAGGATTTTTGTTCCTGGGAACTGGCTGTCTGGTGCAGCTTTTTCCCTCTACCCCTGCCTCTGGGCAGAAAGGACGCGCCTCTGACCCGCTTGCCTTTCTGAGGCCGAAAGGACTGTACTTGATAATACGGTGCTTTCTTAGGCTGTGAGGGAACCTGAGGTAAAAAAGTCGACTTCCCAGCTGTTGCTGTGGATACGAGGTCCGAGAGACCGTCCCCAAACAATTCCTCACCCTTATAAGGCAAAACTTCCATGTGCCTTTTAGAATCAGCATCACCTGTCCACTGCCGAGTCCATAATACTCTCCTGGCAGAAACGGACATTGCATTAATTCTAGATGCCAGCCGGCAAATGTCCCTCTGTGCATCCCTCATATATAAGACTACGTCTTTAATATGCTCTATGGTTAGCAAAATAGTATCCCTGTCAAGGGAATCAATGTTATCTGACAGGGAATCAGACCATGCTGCTGCAGCACTACACATCCATGCTGAAGCAATAGCAGGTCTCAGTATAGTACCTGAGTGTGTATACACAGACTTCAGGATAGCCTCCTGCTTTCTATCTGCAGGCTCCTTTAAGGCGGCCGTATCCTGAGACGGCAGTGCCACCTTTTTTGATAAGCGTGTGAGTGCCTTGTCCACCCTAGGGGATGTTTCCCAACGCAACCTGTCCATTGGCGGGAAAGGGTACGCCATTAGTAACCTCTTAGAAATCACTAATTTCTTATCTGGGGAACACCACGCTTCTTCACACAATTCATTTAATTCATCAGATGGGGGAAAAGTCACTGGCTGCTTTTTCTCCCCAAACATAATACCCTTTTTAGTGGTAACCGGGTTAATGTCAGAAATGTGCAACACATTTTTCATAGCCGTAAATCATGCAACGGATGGCCCTTGTGGATTGTACATTTGTCTCATCTTCGTTGACACTGGAGTCAGACTCCGTGTCGACACCTGTGTCTGCCATCTGAGGTAGCGGGCGTTTTTGAGCCCCTGATGGCCTCTGAGACACTTGGGCAGGCGCGGGCTGAGATGCCGGCTGTCCCAAAGCTGTTACGTCATCGAACCTTTTATGCAAGGAGTTGACACTGTCGGTGAATACCTTCCACATATCCATCCACTCTGGTGTCGGCCCCGCAGGGGGCGACATCACACTTATCGGCTCCTGCTCCGCCTCCACGTAAGCGTCCTCATCAAACATGTCGACACAGCCGTACCGACACACCGCACACACAGGGAATGCTCTGACTGAGGACAGGACCCCACAAAGTCCTTTGGGGAGACAGAGAGAGAGTATGCCAGCACACACCAGAGCGCTATATAACAGAGGGATTTACACTAATACAAAGTGAATTTTCCCCCCAATAGCTGCTTATATCACCTTTTGCGCCTAAATTTATGTGCCCCCCCTCTCTTTTTTACCCTTTCCGTAGTGTATACTGCAGGGGAGAGCCTGGGGAGCGTCCTTCCAGTGGAGCTGTGAAGAGAAAATGGCGCTGGCTGTGCTGAGGAAGATAGCCCCGCCCCTTCAGCGGCGGGCTTCTCCCGCTTTTTTAACAATATTTATGGCGGGGGATTAGGCACATATACAGTTTAAAACTGTATTATGTGCATTTTGCCAACTAAGGTATACATATTGCAGCCCAGGGCGCCCCTCCCCCAGCGCCCTGCACCCACCAGTGACCGGAGCGTGTGGTGTGCTGTGGGAGCAATGGCGCACAGCTGCAGTGCTGTGCGCTACCTTATTGAAGACCGGAGTCTTCAGCCGCCGATTTTCTCCTGGAATCTTCCGTCTTCTGGCTCTGCAAGGGGGACGGCGGCGCGGCTCCGGGAACGGACGATCGAGGTCGAGCCCTGTGTTCGATCCCTCTGGAGCTAATGGTGTCCAGTAGCCTTAGAAGCACAAGCTAGCTGCAAGCAGGTAGGTTTGCTTCTCTCCCCTCAGTCCCTCGTAGCAGTGAGTCTGTTGCCAGCAGATCTCACTGAAAATAAAAAACCTAACAAGTTTCTTTTTTAGTAAGCTCAGGAGAGCCCACTAGGTGCATCCAGCTCTGGCCGGGCACAGATTCTAACTGAGGTCTGGAGGAGGGGCATAGAGGGAGGAGCCAGTGCACACCAGATGTAGTACCTAATCTTTCTTTTAAGAGTGCCCAGTCTCCTGCGGAGCCCGTCTATTCCCCATGGTCCTTACGGAGTACCCAGCATCCACTAGGACGTCAGAGAAAAGACATTAGTAAGGAGGAAAAAGAGAGAATAGTAAGGGGAAAAAAGATTAGTAGAGGGTTACAAAAAGTACAGTACCGAAGTTAGAGAAGAACAGTGATTTTTCTGTCATATAAAATGTGCTGTTGGGAAGACACCCATATATGGAGTCCGTGCGGTGTGATCGCTATATACAGTATTGTGCAATAGTTTTCGACTGGTGTGAGTTGGATAGCGCACGTCGCCGGAGGTAACGTCATCAGAAGCGGACAGACGCCCGGAGCTCGGTGGCAGGAGGAGGCGTAAATTCACTGGGTGAGTTATAAATGTTTGTATTTTGTAGTGTTTTGCTAATCCTGAAGATGATTGAAATAAATCGAAATGTTGACTGCAGCGGGGCTGCTCCCGTGAAGTTTGCATTGAAAGAGACCCGTGAGTGCCGCCTGGACGGGTGGGCGTATACAATTTAATATAAATAATAATAAAAAATAAATGCAAATAGTTTTAGATGACAGGGTGGGCATTACCTTGGTGTCCACCCCCGCCCCCGGAATCCGACACTGCCCAATCACATCAGTCTCAGTGATAGGGGCGTGTTTTCATATGGGCTGAGGCACTTCTTTAGGGCTTCTTATAGGGCTTTTTTTCATAGGATTCTGCTGCCTGATGTTTGGCTCCGCCCCCCGTTTCCGGCCATTTTTACATTGACACCGGGAGGCACCGAAAGCTGTGCCTCCAAACACATTTAAAACAAAGGTATAATATATATAGTATTGACAGGTGTGAAAAGTAAAAATGTTTTCAAAAATAGAAGTGTTCATAGTTTATTTTTATAAATTAACAAAGTGAATGAACAGAAGAGAAATCGAAATCAAACCAATATTTTGTGTGACTACCCTTGACCTTCAAAAGCAACATCCATTCTTCTAGGTACACTTGCACACAGTTTTTGAAGGAAAATGTCAGGGAGATTGTTCCAAACATCTTGGAGAACCAACCATGGATCTCCTGTGGATGTAGGCTTGCTCAATTCTTCTGTCTCTACAGTAGAGGCCATATCATCACTTTCAGGACTCTGTGTTATTCTTAACTACATTGGGCGTATGTCTGGGGTCGATGTCCTGCCGAAGAATAAATTTGGAGCCAATCAGACGCCTCCCTGATGGTATTGACAGCACTTCTAAAAAAAAAATTGTCTGGAAATGAATAGAAGTAACCTAGTGCAATAAAACAAAACAGCAGGGAAAAGACAGTCAGAACCAAAACCCTCACATGACTGGGGAACGTAGTGATCCCCAGCCTGCTTCAGAAAATTATGTAATGGTAAGTGACCAAAAATACTCTTTTCTCTTTCAGCAAGGCTGGGGAACACTGGACCATGGGACATTCCACAACCGACCCCAGGGAAGAGCTGGAGAACACTGGACCATGGGACGTTCCACAACCGCCACCAGGGAAGAAAATGCTCAGGCTGAATGACCGGAGAACTGCACGCCCAAAGTGGGTGTCGCGGAGTCAAAAACCTGAAAACAGTAAAAACATATTGACAAAAGAGCAGAGAGCTGCACAACAGACTTTTTCCACCAAACCCTTCTGTCATGCTGCCCCGGAGGTCATGACTGTCCTTGCAGAATGTGCAAACACCAGGTTTGGTGCTTGTCGCCTTGCAATAGAATACCGTAGGCTCCTGTGATGACAGAGAGTCATTGTGCATTGTAAATAATAACAGAGAATCCGTGCAACGGACAGAAGTCTTGTCTCAGTAAATCCTCAGAGCTCGAACTATGTCTAGTAGAGCCAAATCTCTAGGTCATGGGTAGTTACCGAAGGAAAAACTAAAAAATAGGATTTTAATTACCTACCGGTAAATCCTTTTCTCGTAGTCCGTAGAGGATGCTGGGGTCCACATTAGTACCATGGGGTATAGATGGGTCCACTAGGAGCCACTGGTACTTTAAGAGTTTGAGAGTGTGGGCTGGCTCCTCCCTCTATGCCCCTCCTACCAGACTCAGTCTAGAAACTGTGCCTGAGAAGACATCTTCGAGAGAAGGATATTACACAGATAGTGGCGAGATTCACACCAGCTCACAGATACAAGGCAAACCAAGCTAACCAGCTTGAAACATCAGCAACGACTGAACAATATTACTTAACCAAGTAACAAAACAGTACTTAACCAAGAACTAAGCAGTACTGAACTATGTAACCACTGCAGGATCACGAAGCGCTGGGCGGGCGTCCAGCATCCTCTACGGACTACAAGAAAAGGATTTACCGGTAGGTAATTAAAATCCTATTTTCCCTTACATCCTAGAGGATGCTGGGGTCCACATTAGTACCATGGGGATGTACCAAAGCTCCCAGAATGGGAGGGAGAGCGCGGAGGCTCCTGCAGAACTGATTGACCAAACTTCAGGTCCTCAGAGGTCAAAGTTTATCAAACTTGTAGAACTTTGCAAATGTGTTCGACCCAGACCAAGTAGCCGCTCTGCAAAGATGTAAAGCCGAGACACCCCGGGCAGCCACCCAGGAAGAACCCACCTTACGAGTAGAGTGGGCCTTAACGGACGGAGGACACGGCAATCCTGCCGTAGAATACGCATGCTGGATAGTGAACCTGATCCAGCGAGAGATTGTCTGCTTAGAAGCAGGACACCCAAGTTTCTTGGGATCATACAGGACAAACAGAGAGTCCTATTTTCTGTGACGAGCAGTCCTTTTCACATACATTTTCAGAGCCCTTACAACATCCAAGGACTTTGATGAAACTGAGGAGTCAGTAGCAACTGGCACCACAATAGGCTGGTTGATATGAAGTGCTGACACAACCTTCGGAAGGAACTGCGGACGTGTCCGAAGCTCAGCTCTATCTTCATGGAAGATCAAGTAGGAACTCTTACAAGACAAAGCCCCCAACTCCGTCACAAGTCTAGCAGAAGCTAAGGACAACAAAGTGACAGCCTTACAAACGTGAGAAACCTGACCTCAACCTCCGGTAGAGGTTCGAACCAATCCGATTGGAGGAACTGTAACACCACGTTAAGATCCCAGGGCGCCGTAGGCGGTACAAAGGGAGGCTGGATGTGCAGAACCCCTTTCAAGAAAATCTGAACCTCAGGGAGGGAAGCCAATAGTTTCTGGAAGAAAATGGATAGGGCCAAAATCTGGACCTTTATGGACTCCAACCTCAGGCCCATATCCACACCTGCTTGCAGGAAGAGGAGAAACCGTCACAGTTGAAATTCCACCGTAGGAAACTGCTTGGACTCACACCAAGATACATATTTTTTCCAAATACGATGTTAATGTTTAGACGTTACTCCTTTCCTAGCCTGTATCAGGGTAGGAATAACCTTGTTCGGAATGCCCTTCCGAGCTAATATCTGGCGTTCAACCTCCATGCCGTCAAATGTAGCCGCACTAAGTCTTGATAGGCGAACGGTCCCTGTTGCAGTAGATCCTCCCAAAGAGGAAGAGGCCTCGGATTTTCCAGTAGAAGACCCAGAAGATCCGCGTACCAAGCCCTCCTTGGCCAGTCCGGAGCAATAAGGCTTGCCTGAACTCTTGGAATGAGTGGAAGTGGAGGAAACACGTACACCGACTGGAACACCCATGGAGACACCAGGGCGTCCACTGCCACGGCTTGCGGGTCCCTTGACCTGGAACAATACCTCCAAAGTGTCTTGTTGAGACGGGAGGCCATCATATCTATTTGAGGTACCCCCAAAGATATGTCACCTTCTTGAACACTTGGAGGCCCCACTCTCCTGGAAGGAGATCGTGTCTGCTGAGGAAGTCCGCTTCTCAGTTGTCTACTCCTGGAATGAAGACTGCTGACAGCGCCAACGCATGTTTTTCTGCCCAGAGGATGATTCTTTTTACCTCTGACATTGCAGCTCTGCTCTTCGTTCCGCCCTGTCGGTTTATGTAAGCCACCGTCGTTACATTGTCCGACTGCACTTGAATGGCTCGATCTCGCAGAAGATGGGCCGCTTGGAGAGGACCGTTGTAGACGGCTCTTAGTTCCAGAATGTTTATTGGAAGGTTGGATTCCAGGCTTGACCACCTTTCTTGGAAGGTTTCCCCCTGAGTGACTGCGCCCCAGCCCCAGAGACTTGCATCCGTGGTCAGAAGTATCCAGTCCTGAATCCGGAACCTGCGTCTTTCCAGAAGGTGAGGCAGTTGCAGCCACCAGAGGAGTGAAATTCTTGCTTTCGGCAACAGACGTATTCTCTGGTGCATGTGTAGATGAGATCCCGACCACTTGTCCAGAAGATCCAGTTGGAAGGACCGAGCATGAAACCTTCCGTACTGTAGAGCCTCGTAAGAGGCCACCTCCTTCCCCAGAAGGCGAATGCACTGATGAACCGACACCCGGGCAGGCTTCAGGATGTCCTGGACCATTGTTTGAGTCACCAACGCTTTTTCGCCTGGCAGAAACACCCTCTGCACTTCCGTGTCGAGGATCATTCCCAGAAAAGACAACCTCTTGGTCGGCTCCAAATGTGACTTTGGAAGGTTCAGGATCCAACTGTGTTCCCTGAGCAGATGAGTCGTGAGAACAATCGACTGCAACAACGTCTCCCTGGACGATGCCTTTATCAGCAGATCATCCAGATATGGGATTATGTTGACCCCCTGTCTGCAGAGGAGAACCATCATCTCGGCCATCACCTTAGTGAACACCCTCGGTGCTGTGGAGAAGCCGAATGGCAGTGCCTGAAATTGATAGTGACTCGCAGTGCAAATCTGAGATAAGCCTGGTGCGACAGCCAAATCGGAATGTGGAGGTACGCATCCTTGATATCTAGGGATACCAGAAACTCTCCCTCCTGCAGACCTGAAATCACTGCTCTGAGAGACTCCATTTTGAATTTGAACACCCTCAGGTAAGGGTTCAACGATTTCAAGTTCAAAATTGGTCTGACCATTCGGTTTCGGTACCACGAAAAGGTTTGAATAATAACCTCTGTTTTGCATATGAGGTGGAACTGGGACAATGACCTGTGACTTTTCCAATTTTAGGATGGCTTCCTGCAGGATAGCCCTGTCTGTCAGCAAAGCTGGCAAGCCTGATTTGAAGAATCGGTGAGGCGGGAGTTCTTGAAACTCCAGCCTGTACCCCTGGGACACGATATCCTGTACCCAGGAATCCAGGCTGGATGACACCCAGACATGTGTGAAACGTCTGAGTCTCGCACCCACCAGCCCGTCCTCCAGGCTGTGCGGTCCACCGTCATGCTGAAGATTTTGAGGAACCAGGAGCAGGTTTCTGGTCCTGGGAGCCTGCGGGTGCAGGCTTCTTGGATTTTGCACGACCACCTCTAAAGAAAGTAGTAGGAGGCTTGGACTTTTTTTTCCTAGTGGTCCGAAAGGACTGTGACACAGCTGAAGAAAATGGTTTCTTCGTAGAAGGTATAGCAGAGAGAAGGAAAGGTGACTTACCCATGGTTGCCGTGGAAATCCACGCATCCAATGCTTCCCCAAAAAGAGCCTGACCTGTGTAGGGTAGGTTCGCCACACGTCTCCTGGATTCCACGTCTGCAGACCATTGGTGTAGCCAGAGTCCCCTGCGGGCTGAGACCGACATGGAAGATATCCGTGCAGTCAGCGTACCCAAGTACTTCCTGGATTCCACCATGAACCCCACAGAATCCTGTATGTTACATAAAAACAATTCAATGTCACTTCTATCCATTGTATCCAAATTCTGTAGTAATGTGCCTGACCACTTTACTATGGCTTTAGAAATCCATGCACAGGCAATAGTGGGCCTTAACACCACTCCTGAAGCAGTGTAAATGGATTTGAGCGTAGTGTCAATCTTACGATCAGCAGGTTCTTTTAACGCTGTAGATCCAGGGACAGGTAAACCACCTTTTTAGACAGTCTGGAGACAGATGCGTCAACAATGGGTGGGTTTTCCCATTTTTTCCTATCCTCCTCAGGGAAGGGTAAAAAGCAAGCAGAACCCTTTTTGGGATCTGGAATTTTTTCTCCGGGTTTTCCCAGGATTTTTCAAACATAGCGTTTAATTCTTTAAACGTAGGGAAGGTTAGCGAGGCTTTCTTATTGTCAGTGAAGTAAGCCTTCTCAACCTGCTCAGGTGGCGTGTCATTAATGTTTAACACATCTCTAATGGCCTTAATCATGAGTTGCATGCCCTTAGCAAGGGATGCCGCCCCCCTCAGCACATCCCCATCACCGTCTGCTGTATCAGAATCGGTATCCGTATCATCTTGCATACTTTGGACAAGTGCACGTTTCTGTGGGAACATGTTAGGGGATTTTGCAGGAATAGGAACAGAGTCTGACCAAACTGCCATAGATTTCCTCAACACCTGAGTTTCAGTCTCAGTATTAGCTACCCTAGTAGAGTTCTGAGAGATCATTCCTTTGATAGAAGTTAACCACTCAGGCTCAACAATAGGGATCTGAGACAAAGCATTACAATCCTGTGTACATGGAATGGAACCCTCCTGAGAGGACACATCTTCTGCAGCATAAGACACAGAGTCCCTAGACATGGCAATGTGAGATATTAACCACCCACACACACAGGGAAATGTCAGACACAGTTTCCCCCAAGTATGCCACAGAGAGACACAGAGATTGGAGCCAATCCACACACAGCGCTTTCTGAGGAAGAACTAACAAAACTACCAGCGCTATCTGTGTACCTTAATAGACTACACAGACTTTACACAGCCTCCCCCACTTCCGCTTCTACAACCCCCTGGTACCGCACAGGATAGCTGGAGTTGCTTGGAGGGACAGCTCTCCCTGTCGGTGTCTGCGTACAGGAACTGCAGGCAGGAAAATGGCGCTGAACGCTGCTGGGTCCGCTCTGAGGAGAAGCTCCGCCCCCGAACATGGCGCTGCTTCCTGCTCTTCATTTTATTATACTGGCCTGAGGATTTCTTCTGGCAGCAATCCGGGGATCCTGATAGGCTTACTGGCCAGTGTAGGGTATAGGCGCTGAGCCCCGGCCTACCCTGTTGCTGCCATCTTCACACCGGCTCCCCGCTTGCCAGGGGGGCTGGTGACTCACTCACCACCGAAGTCTTCTGGCTCTGTAAGGGGGTGGCGGCATGCTGCAGGAGTGAGCGGTCGCCTGGAGCGGCTAACGATCAGCACCCTCAGGAGCCCAGTGTCCTGTCAGCGGAGACAGTGGCTCAGACCCTGCAGGGCAGACATTACCCCCCCCCCCGCCCTTAATCCCACATAGCAGGGAGGCTGTTGCCAGCAGCCTCCCTGTGACTAACTAACTCTTAGAAAAAAATAACACTAAAGAAGCTCTAGGAGCACGCCTAGCTGCGACCGGCTCCTCCGGGCACATTTTCTAAACTGAGTCTGGTAGGAGGGGCATAGAGGGAGGAGCCAGCCCACACTCTCAAACTCTTAATGTGCCAGTGGCTCCTAGTGGACCCGTCTATACCCCATGGTACTAATGTGGACCCCAGCATCCTCTAGGATGTAAGAGAAAAGACTATTCCTGGTTTAAGTGAAAAAGCAAAACAAGTTTTGCCTACAACCTACTTACAATACAGAGAGCTGCTCTATTATCACGGAAGACAGGACAAGACTAAACCCTTAACTTAGTAATACACCGGGCTGAGGCAATAGCCGTAAGGATGACGGTTTCCCCGTAATGAATCAAAAATCTGCTGAATGTGAAGGTTCAAATGGAGAGTTGATAGGACCAGATAAAGATCCCATGGTGTTACTGGCAGATGAGAGTAGTGGAATACACCCACACCCCGGAAAAAGGAACGGACTTCTAGAAGAAGTGCCAAACGCTGTTGGAAATAAATTGACAGGAATGAAATCTGTACTTTAGAAAGGACGAAGCTTTAAATTGACTTCCAAGCCTCCCTAAACGACAAGAAAATAAACTGTTCACACAACATGATGCAGAGCGCCTTTACTCTGTGGTTACTGCATGACGAAATCGGATTCCAGGCTTGCAGTATAGTACAGACTACAGAGGTAGAACAACTTTTAGCTTTGAAAAGTTCAGTTACAAATACCAGGCTGTTACAGCCAACCAACGAAGGTCCACGCGTAGGAAAGAAGATGCTACTCAGGACCTGCCGACAAATGTCGGCATACCACAACCTGCATTGCCAGCCTGGAGCCACCAGTATTACAATCTTCCGTTGAACTCTGTTCAGCTGGATTACTGGAGGTAACACATTGGGTTTCAGTGGAAACAGATACACTAGATGGGAAACCCACAGAACTGTCATGGTAGGCACTGTGAAAAGCAGCAGGTCCCGGGATACCACTCAGAACTGTGGAACTTTGAAGTTGTTTCAAAAGTCCATGAGATTACCCTGTGGAAAGTCCCCACTTTTGAAAGATTGTTGGAATATTCCTGGAATGAGAGACCACCACTTCAATGTGTAAGCATAAAGTTGGCTTTGTAAAGTCCCACTGCTAGTATAAACACCGCTGAGAGTGACGGCACAAAAATCTCTACAAAAGAAAGGACTGGGCCTGTACCAACACTGTGCAGCACTTTCCAGATACTGTACATACACCACCACCATATCGGTGAACGAACGAATACAAAGTGGCTGTTTGGCCAGGACATACCGGACTCTGAAGAGAGATCGAAAGATGTCTGTGAGCTAGAGCACAGTGATCGGCAAATATCGCTATGATGAAGGCTAGAGGTGTTGGTGGCAAAGAAGGAATGTCACTGCACCATATGTTCAAAGCCTTGCGTCAGTAGTCACAGTGTGAAACGACCACAAAACAGCCACCAAAGGAGAGATTGATGTGATCAAAAAAACAAAAGGAGATGCTGAGCGTCACGTTCAGCTTGGAAGCATTTTCTACAGAAATAGCTTATTAGTGGAACCTGGTGTATGGAATTATCACCCAGGTGGAGAAGATAGTGGGGATCATTCTGACCTGATCGCACGCTGCCATTCATCGTATCACAGCGATCAGGTCAGAAGTGCGCATGCGCCGGCGCATGACTGACAGCCGGCGGCTGTCATTGCCTAGTGATCACCTCTGCCTGATTGACAGGCAAAGGCAGTCGCTGGGCAGGAGGGGGCGCGGTCCGGTCAACACAGGTGTGTCCGGACCGTGCGGGGGGGCAGGGCCGCAGCGGCTGTGTGACGTCACACGCAGCCGCTGCGACCCGGGCAGCGACGAGTAGCTCCCGGCCAGCACTCAGAAGCTGCGCTGGCCGGGAGCTACTCCTGAAGTGCAAAAGCACTGTGCTGTGCATCCCCCCACATGTCAGTGTGCCTGATCGCAGCCCTGCAGGGCTACTATCAGGTCTGAATTAGGCTGAGTGTGCAACAAATATTTGCACAACAAGACCGACAGACTAGGTACTAAACGCCTGCTGGTGATTAAGTTCAGTAGGGTTTGCATTGACAAGAGAGTAGGTGAGACATCTGTAAGTCAGGTTGCACTATGGCTGACACAGCATCCCTTAATGCTTGTGCGTGACTGGCTGGTACCTGGTAGATGAGAGGAGCCCCGGGAGCACAGCCCTCATTCTTGCATGTGAAGTGGTAAGCAGTAACCAGGACTATACCACTTCGGCTAAAATGTGGAGGGGAGGCCAGCAGCACCAGGCTTCGCTTCCCCACTCAGTGCATTCACTCTCTGCTGAAGTGCTACTCGTGTTCTTGTAAGGTGAAAGCCTGGGATATACGATCAGCTGGCTACCCATGACTGCGCACTCACTCCAGGGAGCCGCCATGTGCAACAGACCAGGAAAGATGGTGTCATCATCCAGGACAGCGTGGCCACTCCTGCACCCTCTATAAGGGTGAGAGCGAGCACTGTCCCTGGGTCCTGGTGGTCTTAGTAGAGACCAGAGTTCTGTGGAGGGTCCCCACCACAATGCACCTCCTGTAGGCACAGCAAGCCTAAGCTTTGACAGCCGCTACACCCACACTGTGCTGCTGTAAGTAAGCAGGACAGTCTTTTCGTATAGGCTCAGTGGGCAGGCAGTTTCCCAGGAGTATAAGGGCCCTATGCTGATAGCAGAGGGTCCCCTTTTTCCAGACGGACCAGACTTTTGAAAATCGGCACTGGGGAACCGGAGATATCCGAGTTCAAAGCAGTAGTCCCCATCCAGACCTGTTAATTGCTCTTCCCAGCCAGATACCTCGGGTTCTGTCTGACTAAGTTTTTCTGAGTATACATTCCAAAAGCTGGGACTCTTCCCTTTTGGTGGACACTTGCACCTTGTTTCTACTATGCCCAAAAACAGAGATAACAGCCTTCCAGCAGCTGGTCCCTGCTCCAGCTCCACACGCCTGGTATGCAGTTTTCTATATTTGTCAGTGAATTGCTCTGGCTCCTGAACTCTCATCCCAAAGTCCCCAGTCCCTCCTTAAAGGTGGGACTTTCTAGTTTTGTTTATCCCACTGAAAGCTTGGTGCACAGTACCTAGCTACTGAATATATATATATATATATATATATATATATATAGATAGATAGATAGATAGATAGATAACAACTTCAAATAAAACAGCCCTACTAAAATGTGCCCTACTCTAGAGGCACCTAAAGAAAACTGGCATTGCAAGGGGGGGGGGGGGGGGGGCTTGATTTTTAAAGCTAGGGTTTAATTTAGGTGCCACACACACACACACACACACACACACACACACACACACACACACACACACATCTATATACAGTATATAAAATTAAATTATGTGTGTGTGTGTGTGTGTGTGTTTATTTCTAAACATACCATAGGCAGCACTTTGTAACTCGACCATCCTTGTTATTGTGGACAAGTTTGAGACTAGAAAAGTGTGTCTGTTTCAGGCTTATTGTGGCAAGTTTTTTTTTTTTTTTTTTTTTTAGGTATTAACCACTTGCCTGGCATGGGCGCATCAGATGTGACGACACTAGTCTGGGCTTTCCCTGACATAGGGGGTAATTCTGAGTTGATCGCAGCAGGAACTTTGTCAGCATTTGGGCAAAACCATGTGCACTGCAGGGGAGGCAGATATAACATGTGCAGAGAGAGTTAGATTTGGGTGTGGTGTGGTCAATCTGCAATCTAAATTGCAGTGTAAAGATAAAACAGCCAGTATTTACCCTGCACAGAAACAAAATAACCCACCCAAATCTAACTCTCTCTGCACATGTTACATCTGCCACACCCGCAGTGCACATGGGCCCTCATTCCGAGTTGATCGCTAAGAGTCATCGCATCGCAAATGTACGAAATGTAAGTATCTGCGCATGCGCAAATGCGTGATTACGCATGCGCGAGTACATACGTACGACAACTGTGCAAAATTACTCAGAAAAAATAAAGCCGTAACTGCCAAACGAAAACGAGGAGTGGCGTGGGCGTGGCGGAGGCGAGACTTCGCAATGCTCCGACAAGGGCGTGAAAGTGGGCGTACAGTGTGGGAGTATTCAACTCGCAATGGGCGTGTTTTTCGCAAATAAACATTGTCGCTGTTAAAACTAACATAGGAAACCGTAGCAACATTCACGCAGCAGCAGAGTAGGTCTGCAGTTACTCTACATTTGCGAAGTACTGGTACAAGTGTGTATGCAGTAATTAGCAGTTAATTGGATATCACATTCATCTGATGTCCAATTACTTGTTAATTAATGAGCAGATGAAAGTTACCAACCAGCAATTGTCTGAACAACACATTACATGTTTAGTCTACTCACATAGAAATCTCACACACTGCCAAATAAGGGTGTTTATTTTTTTTGAAATTGTTGTGTAAGCCTTTTTAAAACTTGTTTTAATGTGTGTAAGACTCCCAAATACAAGCAAATGAAAATATTTGTGAAAGTGTTTGAAATCTGCAAAATTGTTTAAAAATAAACCAACACCAACATAATGCAGCATACACTTTAATTTAGGCTTAAAAGTCACAATAATATTTGATTATAATATCTGACAATGTTTGAAATGATGTCCTGTTGACCCTAGATATTTATAAAAAGCGTCGTGTCTGTTTACTTAATATGGACATTAAAGTGTGGTGCAAAGCATACCTTTTTTTTTTTTTTCAATTTTTAAGGAGAATTAGCAGATTGGTCTACAAGTGTCTATATGCTGACCTAATCTTTCTGGAACTGCATTACCTGGAAGAAACTGCTCAAATTTTTGAAATATATTTTTTATTACTATATAATTTTTTGACAACATTTAAACATGGCTCCACATGAGTCGCACAGGCAGAGATGGACCAAGCAGCAAGCAGATGGCACTGACAATCATTAGATAGCAGAACTCAGTACTCTGCAAAAGTCTGCTTCTGACAAAAGTATATTTTTAAAGCATAAATAAAACATGACACACCCTGCCACACACACATTTTAAACCAAATGAGAAAGAATTAGGATCCACCACACAAACACAACAATACATAGCACACTAGTAAGAGGAAGATGGCTCTGGTGTTTATACACATAAACTCACAGGCTACAATACATCCAAACAGAAAGAATACATTTCACTAAGAGGGAGTTATCCATTCTGGTCACACAAGCCAACTCCAAAAATACAGAGAGGCAACATCAAAAACATGGGTGCTGCCCATCTGGAGAGACATCATTTTCTTCTTTTTCTCCCCGCCTGAGGCTGTTCTTCTTTGGAAGGTCTGCGGAGCTGCCATTCATCGTATCACAGCGATCAGGTCAGAAGTGCGCATGCGCCGGCGCATGACTGACAGCCGGCGGCTGTCATTGCCTAGTGATCACCTCTGCCTGATTGACAGGCAAAGGCAGTCGCTGGGCAGGAGGGGGCGCGGTCCGGTCAACACAGGTGTGTCCGGACCGTGCGGGGGGCAGGGCCGCAGCGGCTGTGTGACGTCACACGCAGCCGCTGCGACCCGGGCAGCGACGAGTAGCTCCCGGCCAGCACTCAGAAGCTGCGCTGGCCGGGAGCTACTCCTGAAGTGCAAAAGCACTGTGCTGTGCATCCCCCCACATGTCAGTGTGCCTGATCGCAGCCCTGCAGGGCTACTATCAGGTCTGAATTAGGCTGAGTGTGCAACAAATATTTGCACAACAAGACCGACAGACTAGGTACTAAACGCCTGCTGGTGATTAAGTTCAGTAGGGTTTGCATTGACAAGAGAGTAGGTGAGACATCTGTAAGTCAGGTTGCACTATGGCTGACACAGCATCCCTTAATGCTTGTGCGTGACTGGCTGGTACCTGGTAGATGAGAGGAGCCCCGGGAGCACAGCCCTCATTCTTGCATGTGAAGTGGTAAGCAGTAACCAGGACTATACCACTTCTGCTAAAATGTGGAGGGGAGGCCAGCAGCACCAGGCTTCGCTTCCCCACTCAGTGCATTCACTCTCTGCTGAAGTGCTACTCGTGTTCTTGTAAGGTGAAAGCCTGGGATATACGATCAGCTGGCTACCCATGACTGCGCACTCACTCCAGGGAGCCGCCATGTGCAACAGACCAGGAAAGATGGTGTCATCATCCAGGACAGCGTGGCCACTCCTGCACCCTCTATAAGGGTGAGAGCGAGCACTGTCCCTGGGTCCTGGTGGTCTTAGTAGAGACCAGAGTTCTGTGGAGGGTCCCCACCACAATGCACCTCCTGTAGGCACAGCAAGCCTAAGCTTTGACAGCCGCTACACCCACACTGTGCTGCTGTAAGTAAGCAGGACAGTCTTTTCGTATAGGCTCAGTGGGCAGGCAGTTTCCCAGGAGTATAAGGGCCCTATGCTGATAGCAGAGGGTCCCCTTTTTCCAGACGGACCAGACTTTTGAAAATCGGCACTGGGGAACCGGAGATATCCGAGTTCAAAGCAGTAGTCCCCATCCAGACCTGTTAATTGCTCTTCCCAGCCAGATACCTCGGGTTCTGTCTGACTAAGTTTTTCTGAGTATACATTCCAAAAGCTGGGACTCTTCCCTTTTGGTGGACACTTGCACCTTGTTTCTACTATGCCCAAAAACAGAGATAACAGCCTTCCAGCAGCTGGTCCCTGCTCCAGCTCCACACGCCTGGTATGCAGTTTTCTATATTTGTCAGTGAATTGCTCTGGCTCCTGAACTCTCATCCCAAAGTCCCCAGTCCCTCCTTAAAGGTGGGACTTTCTAGTTTTGTTTATCCCACTGAAAGCTTGGTGCACAGTACCTAGCTACTGAATATATATATATATATATATATATATATATATATAGATAGATAGATAGATAGATAGATAGATAGATAGATAGATAACAACTTCAAATAAAACAGCCCTACTAAAATGTGCCCTACTCTAGAGGCACCTAAAGAAAACTGGCATTGCAAGGGGGGGGGGGGGGGGCTTGATTTTTAAAGCTAGGGTTTAATTTAGGTGACACACACACACACACACACACACACACACACACACACACATCTATATACAGTATATAAAATTAAATTATGTGTGTGTGTGTGTGTGTGTGTGTGTTTATTTCTAAACATACCATAGGCAGCACTTTGTAACTCGACCATCCTTGTTATTGTGGACAAGTTTGAGACTAGAAAAGTGTGTCTGTTTCAGGCTTATTGTGGCAAGTTTTTTTTTTTTTTTTAGGTATTAACCACTTGCCTGGCATGGGCGCATCAGATGTGACGACACTAGTCTGGGCTTTCCCTGACATAGGGGGTAATTCTGAGTTGATCGCAGCAGGAACTTTGTCAGCATTTGGGCAAAACCATGTGCACTGCAGGGGAGGCAGATATAACATGTGCAGAGAGAGTTAGATTTGGGTGTGGTGTGGTCAATCTGCAATCTAAATTGCAGTGTAAAGATAAAACAGCCAGTATTTACCCTGCACAGAAACAAAATAACCCACCCAAATCTAACTCTCTCTGCACATGTTACATCTGCCACACCCGCAGTGCACATGGGCCCTCATTCCGAGTTGATCGCTAAGAGTCATCGCATCGCAAATGTACGAAATGTAAGTATCTGCGCATGCGCAAATGCGTGATTACGCATGCGCGAGTACATACGTACGACAACTGTGCAAAATTACTCAGAAAAAATAAAGCCGTAACTGCCAAACGAAAACGAGGAGTGGCGTGGGCGTGGCGGAGGCGAGACTTCGCAATGCTCCGACAAGGGCGTGAAAGTGGGCGTACAGTGTGGGAGTATTCAACTCGCAATGGGCGTGTTTTTCGCAAATAAACATTGTCGCTGTTAAAACTAACATAGGAAACCGTAGCAACATTCACGCAGCAGCAGAGTAGGTCTGCAGTTACTCTACATTTGCGAAGTACTGGTACAAGTGTGTATGCAGTAATTAGCAGTTAATTGGATATCACATTCATCTGATGTCCAATTACTTGTTAATTAATGAGCAGATGAAAGTTACCAACCAGCAATTGTCTGAACAACACATTACATGTTTAGTCTACTCACATAGAAATCTCACACACTGCCAAATAAGGGTGTTTATTTTTTTTGAAATTGTTGTGTAAGCCTTTTTAAAACTTGTTTTAATGTGTGTAAGACTCCCAAATACAAGCAAATGAAAATATTTGTGAAAGTGTTTGAAATCTGCAAAATTGTTTAAAAATAAACCAACACCAACATAATGCAGCATACACTTTAATTTAGGCTTAAAAGTCACAATAATATTTGATTATAATATCTGACAATGTTTGAAATGATGTCCTGTTGACCCTAGATATTTATAAAAAGCGTCGTGTCTGTTTACTTAATATGGACATTAAAGTGTGGTGCAAAGCATACCTTTTTTTTTTTTTTTTTTTTTCAATTTTTAAGGAGAATTAGCAGATTGGTCTACAAGTGTCTATATGCTGACCTAATCTTTCTGGAACTGCATTACCTGGAAGAAACTGCTCAAATTTTTGAAATATATTTTTTATTACTATATAATTTTTTGACAACATTTAAACATGGCTCCACATGAGTCGCACAGGCAGAGATGGACCAAGCAGCAAGCAGATGGCACTGACAATCATTAGATAGCAGAACTCAGTACTCTGCAAAAGTCTGCTTCTGACAAAAGTATATTTTTAAAGCATAAATAAAACATGACACACCCTGCCACACACACATTTTAAACCAAATGAGAAAGAATTAGGATCCACCACACAAACACAACAATACATAGCACACTAGTAAGAGGAAGATGGCTCTGGTGTTTATACACATAAACTCACAGGCTACAATACATCCAAACAGAAAGAATACATTTCACTAAGAGGGAGTTATCCATTCTGGTCACACAAGCCAACTCCAAAAATACAGAGAGGCAACATCAAAAACATGGGTGCTGCCCATCTGGAGAGACATCATTTTCTTCTTTTTCTCCCCGCCTGAGGCTGTTCTTCTTTGGAAGGTCTGCGGAGCGACCTTCGTTGGGCCTGCCCAGTGGGCTGTTCTTCCTGGGCAGGGGCAGGGGAGGGAGCCGATGTGGGTGGCTCTCTGCCACTGTGGGCAAGGGAGACAGCGATGGCCTGGAGCCCTTGCAAGATGTTATTTGCAAGGGTTTGGAATGAGGAGGCAAGTTGTTCTTGGCCCTGCCTGATCTCTGCCAGACCTTGGCAGAGTTGAGCAACACCTTGCTCAACACAGGTTCGGTGCTCAGTGAGCCGGACAGCTATCTGGCTTACCTCCCGGATGACCCCGTCTTGAAACCGATTTAGGCTCTCACCATACCTAGCGATTTCAAGCAGGATCTCCGGGATAGCAGAGGGTTGGGTGGGGGGGCCAGTAGGAACCTGCAGAGGTGGGATTTGTTGGCCCACACTGCCAGACTCACTAGGTCCCTCCACCTCAGCCTCAACCACATAACCGTCCTGTGACTCAAACGGATCACCCCCCTGTGCTGTGTTTTGTGGCAAGCAAATAGAAGAATGTGTGGGAAAAAAGTAGGATACAAAATTAGTTTATTATTATAAATACTGTCAAAATTACAGACAACTAAATGTGTAAACTTACCTTCCAAGTCATGTCCCGTCAGGATCTCAGGCAGGTCCGTGTCCATATGAGACACCCCTTGGCCCTCCTCATAACTGACACAGGGCATCGCCATCTCCTCCAAGTCAGTATACTCCACAGCGACAGGTGCTCCTCCACCTGTAGCCCTTGAGGCATTCCACTCCGCAGCCCTCTTTGCCTTCAGGCGGGATTTGAAGTCGGCCCACCTACATATGTATTGTGAAAGAGGGACAAAGTAGAGTCTTATTATTTGTCTAAGCTAATATATAGGACACGTGTTCTGCTTGTGTTTGCTAGACATAACATCACATGTAACTACATTTTTTAGTCAACTTAGCACAGAAAAAGGACTGTCAATATGCACTTACCGTCGTCTCACTTCCTGTGATGTTCTGACGACAGAGCCAACTTCATTCACAGATTTTGTGATGTCTCTCCAGATTCGTTCTTTTGAAGCAGCCCCCATGTTTTTTGGCCCTCTATGGATTTTGGACATGGCCTGCGTGACCAAGACACGCAACTCCCTCTTAGTGAATGCAGGCTGTCTTTTCTTCCGTCTGGAGGTAGCCTGTGAGGTTTCTTGTTGTTCATCACCATCTTCCTCCTCACTAGCAGCTTCTGTCTGTTGTGTTTGTGTGGCTAAAGCCAATTCTCCCTCAGTTTGGTCACTTTGTGTGTGTGGCAGAGTATCCCCAGTCAATTGTTGTGGTTCAGAAGCAGACATTTGCAGAGTACTAGGTCCTGCCTCTTCAACATCCGCAGAGGCGTATTCCAGCATGCGCCGTTGGCAATCTATGCGTCTTTTCCGCAATGCCATCTCCTGCTCTGCAATGCGGTCCATCTCTGCTGCGATTTGCTCACGAGAAGCCATGTTTGTGATGACGTGTGTACGCCGAGGTGTGTGCTTATATACCTACGTGCGTATCGTTAATTCACACAGGTGTACACTGTTAATCTGATTAATGATTGCACTGCTTATTTAAGGGCCTACTTTGCACGCTGTGAGTGTAGGTAGTTTGGAGTTTCACTTGAGTTTGTTGGCTTGTGCGTGAAGGTGCTATAGGAATTTGCAGAGTGAGTAATTGTCAAGCATACATTTGTCCTTTCGTTTGCGTTTTGAGTATAGACATTTTTTTGTTGCGTTTTTTCGTTTGTGAGTATTCTGGAAATCTTCTTGGTAATTTTTTGAATTCAAAGTTTTTTTTTTTTGGTTTTTTTTTAATTTTTATTTAAAAACACATATATATTTAGCAAGTCCATTTTTGTAAATAAAACTGTGCTTCTTTGATTTGACTGTCATTTTTGTTCTCTTGTAGGAGTTGTTTTTTGGGTGAGGAAACCCTTGTATATTTTGAGTTTTTGGTGTGCAAGAAAACACAAAAACTTTATTGATTTTGGATCAGGTAAGTGCCCTTTGCCTGTGTTGTTGTTTGTTTGTTTGAATGGTCTGTATGTTGTTTTTGACTGTCATTTTTGTTCTCTTGTAGGAGTTGTTTTTTGGGTGAGGAAACCCTTGTATATTTTGAGTTTTTGGTGTGCAAGAAAACACAAAAACTTTATTGATTTTGGATCAGGTAAGTGCCCTTTGCCTGTGTTGGTGCCTGTTTGTGTTTGTTCAAAGTGTTGTTTTTATGTTTCTTTGCCATTTTGTAAAGACAAGTATTTTTTCTTACCTGGATTGATCTGCAAAGTAGTTTTTTTCTTGCCTGGCCTAGCTACTAAATGGATTTTTTTGGTTACTTGATTGAATTTTTTCCTTTATTTTATTTTTATTTATATTTGTTTTATGGTGTTTGTGATGTGTTTGATGCTCAGAAATCTAGAAACTAACATTTTTGGTTTTTCTCACATTAACATATGTTTATTTTTTATTTTTTAAATTTTGTTCCTGAATTGAACCCAGAAATAATGTCGTATGCTCCTGCAGTAAGTTGACTCCACCTTTTTTTATACATTTATTGTTTGTATATTTTTTAATAAATAATTTTGGAGTATTAAACATTTTTTTGTTTTTATCTCAAAAAAGTGTGTTATGTCGATATTTATCGCAGCAGAAGCCCTACCTCCCCAACCCACGCCAGCACTCCCACCCCAACCGCCAGCCCCACAACCACAACCGGCTCCTCATCAACCAAGGCAACGGAGGCGTGCTAGGCCACCAATTTTCAGAACCCGTGTCCTACTTTTTGGGATGCCAGATGATGTGGTGGTGCGTAGATACAGGCTGCCACCACATCTAATCCTAGACACTCTCTCCATAATAGAGAGTGATCTGGAGTCTGAAATTCGGTATCCTACAGCAATACCACCATTGACACAATTCCTTGCTGTGTTACATTTTTTGGCTACAGCCTCATATCAACATGTTGTGGGAGACCTGGTTGGCATGTCGCAGGGCCAGTTCAGTAAGGTCCTGCGGCGTGTCTGCCAGGCTTTCCTAAAGCGGGTGAAGCAATTCATTGATATGCCTTTGGATGTTGGTGCCCTAGATGTGGTGAAGCGGCAATTTGAGGAAGGTGGTAGTCGCTTCCCACATGTTATTGGGGTTGTGGATGGCACACATGTTGCTATTCAGCCACCAAGACATAATGAAGAAATTTATAGAAACAGGAAACTGTTTCATTCTCTGAATGTAATGGTTGTTTGTGGGCCATCCCTCCAGATCCTTTCCCTGAATGCCAAGTTTACTGGAAGTTCACATGATGCATATGTCATTAGACAATCAGGGATATGGCAGAGATTAAGAGCAAGTCAACGAGCAGACATGTGGTTATTGGGTGAGTTTGTAGATATTTTTTATCTTAAAAATAAATGAAATTTTTGAATATACTCTTTTTAATTTAAGGTTTTTCCTCAAACAGGAGACCGTGGATATCCTTGCACCCCCTGGCTCATGACTCCTTACCGTAATCCCAGGCCAGGACCACAGATGGCATTTAACTCCGCGCTTACTGCCACTAGGCAGCTGGTGGAGCGCACAATTGGTGTCCTTAAAGGGCGGTTTCGTGTGCTCCACCGCACTGGTGGCGACATCATGTATTCGCCGGAGATGGCAAGTAAAATAGTGGTCCTGTGCGCAATACTACATAATATCGCGGTAAGGAGTAGTGTAGAGCTTCCTCAGGCAGAGGAATTGCCTGATGAGGAGCCAGGGGTTGTTCGACACTTCGGTGGTGGGAGTGTTACACGGAGGGGGAGCCAAGTGAGGGCAAGGATTGTTGCCGAATATTTCAGGTATAGTGTTTTTATCTTATTTTTATGTTGAAAAAACAAAGCACAGTATGCTTATGTTTTGTTTGTAATGTTGACATTTTGTTTGAGATTGTAAGGTCATTGTGTAATGGTTTAGGATTTTTTGTTTATTTGTCATTTTTAATAAAGTAAAAATCCGTTAACACGTTAAGCTTACAATTTGAGATTAGTACAAAATATAATGTGATGTGGCTAAATAGTGTCCTTATTTGTTTTATATCCTAAAATCTTGATTATTTAAACAAACACAAAAACAAATGAAATTGAATCTTGCCCACTTTGTGACTGTCCAGCTGAATGATCACACAAACTGTGGTGAGTACACAGATATGTTTACAATTTTATTCAAAACTGTGTGTCTCTGTGTCTGTTTGTGTTATGGTTTTTTTTTTTTTTTATGCAAAAATTTACTTCTGCGGATGCGTTTTTCCGCTCGTGCGAAATAACACTGCTCTTCACAGCATTGCAAAGATCAATAAAGTTATTAGAAATGACAACAGATTTATGACCAATCACATGCTAACAGACGCTATAAATATATGCCCAAATAAGGAAAACGCCATTGCCAAGATGCGTGCTGCACCGTTCACCAGGCGTGAGCTCCGCGTCCTGGTTGCGGTGATGGACCGCCGCGTAGGCCGCGTTGGGCGCTTCATCCCAAATCGGGTGAAGCGCGAGGCCTACGCGGAGGTCCGCCGCCTGCTGCGGACTCGCGTCCGCAGCAGGCGGTCAATCATTCAACTTGAGAGGAGATGGAGTGATCTCCGCAGGAGGACTCCCGAGCTGTTGGCGGAGATCCGCCAGCAAATACGTTCTATGCATACACGACGTAAGTTACATTACATAAGAATATTAGCAAACATTGTGCAAATTTACACTAAGTGGTAGGCTAATTGCAACGCTGAGTGTGTTTTTTTACAAAATAGGACAGTGTGTGTGGTTAGGCCAAACAGTACTGACTGTAGCAAACTGACACCAAACAAGTGCATGTTTTCAAGAATTAATAACCAGCCAGGAAACTGGTCCCAAATACTTGATCATTGCTGACTATATAATAAGGTGCCTTGAATAGTGATCTGGTGATGTTGCCTAGACCAATCAATATGACTCAATGGACTAGATTACGGAATGAGCTTCAAAGTAAAAGTTATGACTCATTTTGTTTGCTGTGGCCAACATGAATAGGATTTATACATGTTTGATTTTCATTTCTAAAAAACACTGTATTTTACATGGAACAGAACATTGAAAATTTAAATTGTTTACTATGTAATTTCACATGTAAACTAAATGTTGTCAAAAATATCATTATAGGACAACAACAACGGCAGACCTCTCCGCCCCCTTCCCCTTCCCAGTCCCCCTCCCCTTCTCACTCCCCCTCCCCTTCCCAGTCCCCCTCATCTTCCCAGTCCCCCTCATCTTCCCAGTCCCCCTCAGCTTCCCTGGCCCACACCACTTTACACTCCCCTTCTCACCACACCTCTCCATCTCTTTCTGGGACCCCTTCTCCTCCTTCCCATACCCCTTCTCCTTCAACTTCTAAATCACCATCTCTGCCCCCGTCACCCTCTATTGGCTTAACTTTCTCTCCGCCCCCCTCGCCCTCTCAATCAGACCCCCCCTCTGAAATTCCAGCACCAATCCAGCCTCCTTCCCCCATCCAGCCTCCTTCCCCAATCCCTCCTCCTTCCCCAATCCCTCCTCCTTCCCCCATCCAGCCGCCTTCACCCATCCAGCCAACATCCCCACCCAGTGAATGGGCAGAGGAAGCCCCTGAAGCCAGTTCAGGGAGTGTTCATGTTGCCGTGGAAAGTAAGTTTTTTTTTTTTTTTTTTTTAAATGATTACCTACTTACACTTACAATGACAAAACATGCAGTGTTGTACTGTTTGAAATCTTGTACCAAGGACACAAATTTGTGTTTTTCTTCATGGTGTACATGTTGCATTTACATATTTGTGAGTGTCATTATATGTACAGTGTTTATGTGTGCAATGTTTTGTGTGTCCACTCTAGGTTGACACTCATTAGGTAGCCAGGGTTGCCAGGACAACAGGGTTTATATGTGGTTTTTTTTCTGGGAAACAGTTAGACCTGAGTGGAGTTTAGTATGTTGTTGGTCTTTTACACTTGTGCCTGTGTAGTCTTAATATTTGCACTTACAAAACACATGCTTCACTTTGTTATGCAGCCTAATGACACAGTGATTTGTGTTGTGAAAGTTACACTCACAAAATGACTATTTGTTAAAGTCAAACCTGTTTGCAATTATTTAGTAAGGGCAGCTTTCAGGGAGTGTGGGAATGCTAGGATATGTTGGCCTTCTGAAGATGTTGATATGCAGTGTGATGATGCAGCACCAAACCCCTTAAAAATATTAAAAAAACACTCCAGATGTGAATGAATGCCAACATGGTGTAACAGTGACGAAGATGGTAGTTATCTTTAACATGGGATGTCGCCCATAGCAACCAATACAAATAAACTTTACAATTGGGGAACCACTTCTACAAGATAATCATCTTATTTTGGCTTGTTTGCTATGGGCAATGCTCCATCTTAAAATGAACTCACATAGTAGTAAATGTAGCCCATGGTCTAGAATACTGTAAAAATTAGCCAAAAAAGCCTGAGCAGGCTTGTGTGTTTTTCTGCTAATGATTGTACCATAAAACAGGCATGATGTATAAACTTTGCCATTAAGCATGCCTGTCCAAACTGCGCAACTGCAACTGTAGAGAAACTACACATCCCAGCATGCCCTGACACAGGTTTGGCATTCCCTGGCCCCAAAACTGAGTTAACGCATGCTGGTATATGTAGTTTCACACCAGCTTGAGGGATGCAGTTTGGACATGCCTGCATTAAAGTGTGCTTTGTGCCTTGCTTGTATAATAAGCAATGTGAGTAAGTTAGTAATGTTTATGTTATCTTTTAATTTCAGATGTTGCCGTTGGAGATCCCACATCGTTGCGGGAGATTGTGGGAAACATGAGGCGACATCTCCAGGCCTTGCTGGGTCTGCTTGATGAGATGGAAAATTTTTGTTAATTTTTTTATGTTTTTTAAAAACAAAAATTATCTTAAGATTTCTAAAAATCATTTAAAAAAAAATAAAAGAAAATTATTATACTTAAGCGGGTGTTTATTATTTAATAATGCAATAAAGGAACAGCAGATTGCAGAACAAACATTTCTTACATTAAACATTTCATACAGCTAACGTAAGTTATTTTAAAAATCTAAAACAAACATGTTATTGGCTAAATAAACATGCAAAAACCTTCATTCACATACAAAAACTCTACTTTAATAAATACACAAAACACATTAGACCAAGCACATTGCAAACATCTATATTTATATTAAACATGTAAATAGAAATAGGTTCTTTTATGGCTACAAAGTGTTCTTCAGGTATTTATAAAATACTTAATTGATCATGAACATTACAATTCAGTCACTAATTGGATTTGTAATTGAGGAGGGCTTGTGGACTTTTAATTGGAAGGTGTTATTCCACTTAATAGTAAAAAAAAACAATGTGGTGCGTTTCTCCGCAAAAGTGAGCACTTTAACTGATAAATGTGTAAATCTACGACTACCTAGTATTTTTACGAATAAGTATGTGTTAATGCGATGGGTTCGCATTGCTGCGATGTTTTTGCATTGCTGCGATGTCATTTGGCGTACGCCCACTTTGTGTAATAATGCGTGCGAATGAGCAAAAATACGTTGGGGGCGGATGTTCGCAAAATTACTACATTAACGCAACTTTACTAATAGGTTGTGCGAACGAAAAACTTAGCGATCAACTCGGAATGAGGGCCATGGTTTTGCCCAACTGCTAACAAACTTGCTGCTGCGATCAACTCAGAATTACCCCCTATGTGCCTTTTCTATAAGCTCAACCACAATCACTTCATGGACTTCATCCACCAAAGATGATCTTAACTAAGTAGCAGAGATTTGCATTTCTATATTCTATAGGTCATCATCCACCAACCATAACTTCACCTATAAATTAGAAGTGCATGAACATTTCAAATTGTTTCAAAATGCAGATAACTTTCTTAAACAACAATAAAAATATATAGTTTTACTTAATAAAAAAAAAACGATTTTAATTTTTGTCTTAAATCAAACAGTGAGCACTATACCACTATGTTTAAAGTTCATGTTTAAGGATCACTATTCACCATTAAGAAACACCAAAATGCATCAAATTTTGCACATAATTTTGAACAGCCAGTATTTACCCTGCACAGAAACAAAATAACCCACCCAAATCTAACTGTCTCTGCACATGTTATATCTGCCTCCCCTGCAGTGCACATGGTTTTGCCCAACTGCTAACAAAGTTCCTGCTGCGATCAACTCAGAATTACCCCCATAGTTGCATATGATTCGACCAGCCAGAAACGCCCACTGGTTGACTGCTGGAAGATAATCTTCCAGCAGCCACAAATCTCAGAGGGACCTCCGTCCCACTGCATCCTAGTACCCTCTTTTCAGTGCCTACTGTGCAGCCAATCACTGCTGATCAAGACTGCAAACTAGCTGAACATGTGGAAAACTTTAGACGCAAAATAATGATCTAAGAAATCTTTGACATTATCTTTAAATGTTAACCCAATTAAGCATTAGCCGCAACATACAGTTGTCACTATAAAATGTGAATATGGGAGATAGAGGTGAAATAATTTCCCTGCAATTAAATATACAGTATTTGCCAGAAGTTGAGACTATTATAAAAATGTCTTTCTGTAACACATCATGCACATCCTCCATGGCTTGAGGTAGAACTGACAACAAGGAAAAATAAGAGACGACAAGCTGTGAAAATCAAATGAGAAAACAAAAAACAAGCACCAGAAAGCGGAGTAAAAAACATAATGACAACAGGGAAGATTTTTATGAGATTAAAGACAATTAAAAAATATATTCATGTAAAATAAATAAATAAATAACATTCTATTTAGTATGTGGGTTTTGAGTTACAAAAAGGGGGGAAAATATGTACTCAGCAGTATTGTACCACCCCTAGCCCAGCAGCATCTACCAGATGAAGCTGCTGCCTGTGTGCCCAGCCCAAGTGGGGTTGGTAAAAGCCAGTCAAGCTGTAGCTGCAGTCGTAGAACCCAGTGTAACAGGAAGCCAGTGGACACCAGTGTCTGAACCTACAGGAGGCAGAGAAAACCACCAATCTCTGTGTCTGTGCTTATGTTGCTGAGAAGAGGCCAGGCCATTGGGCCGTGAGTGTGAGAAAGGCCAGGAAGTGCCTTACCAGTGATAAACAGGACTAAGGGGCCCATTTATTAAACTTTAGAGAGTGATAAATAGCACGGTGATAAAGTGCCAGACATTCAGATTTTTAACTACCATGTCACAGGCTGTGTTTCAAAAATGACAGTTAGGAGCTAATTGGTTGGTACTTTATCACCGTGAAATTTATCACGCTCCAAGGCTTGATAAATGAGGGCCTAAGACTGTATGTGAATCGTTGTGCCAACCAAGCCAGGCCGTAGCCTGTGGATATACCTGCAACAAGCAGGCAAGACTGTGAGACTTTGGGACTAATTCAGATCTGATCGCAGCAGCAAATTTGTTAGCTAATGGGCAAAACCATGTGCACTGCAGGGGTGGGGGTGGTGGGGGGCAGATATAACATGTGCAGAGAGAGTTAGATTTGGGTGGGGTGTGTTCAAACTGAAATCTAAATTGCAGTGTAAAAATAAAGTAGCCAGTATTGACCCTGCACAGAAACAATACAGGTTGAGTATGCCTTATCCAAAATTACACATTTTTGGGTCCCCTATTGAGACAATGACATATACACTGCTCAAAAAAATAAAGGGAACACTTAAACAACACAATGTAACTCCAAGTCAATCACACTTCTGTGAAATCAAACTGTCCACTTAGGAAGCAACACTGATTGACAATCAATTTCACATGCTGTTGTGCAAATGGAATAGACAACAGGTGGAAATTATAGGCAATTAGCAAGACACCCCCAATAAAGGAGTTGTTCTGCAGGTGGTGACCACAGACCACTTCTCAGCTCCTATGCTTTCTGGCTGATGTTTTGGTTACTTTTGAAAGCTGGCGGTGCTTTCACTCTAGTGGTAGCATGAGATGGAGTCTACAACCCACACAAGTGGCTCAGGTAGTGCAGCTCAGCCAGGATGGCACATCAATGCGAGCTGTGGCAAGAAGGTTTGCTGTGTCTGTCAGCGTAGTGTCCAGAGCATGGAGGCGCTACCAGGAGACAGGCCAGTACATCAGGAGATGTGGAGGAGGCCGTAGGAGGGCAACAACCCAGCAGCAGGACCGCTACCTCTGCCTTTGTGCAAGGAGGAACAGGAGGAGCACTGCCAGAGCCCTGCAAAATGACCTCCAGAAAGCCACAAATGTGCATGTGTCTACTCAAACGATCAGAAACAGACTCCATGAGGGTGGTATGAGGGCCCGACGTCAACAGGTGGGGGTTGTGCTTACAGCCCAACACCGTGCAGGACGTTTGGCATTTGCCAGAGAACACCAAGATTGGCAAATTCGCCACTGGCGCCCTGTGCTCTTCACAGATGAAAGCAGGTTCTCACTGAGCACATGTGACAGACGTGACAGAGTCTGGAGACGCCAAGGAGAACGTTCTGCTGCCTGCAACATCCTCCAGCATAACCGGTTTGGCAGTGGGTCAGTAATGGTGTGGGGTGGCATTTCTTTGGGGGGCCGCACAGCCCTCCATGTGCTCGCCAGAGGTAGCCTGACTGCCATTAGGTACCAAGATGAGATCCTCAGACCCCTTGTGAGACCATATGCTGTTGCGGTTGGCCCTGGGTTCCTCCTAATGCAAGACAATGCTAGACCTCATGTGGCTGGAGTGTGTCAGCAGTTCCTGCAATACGAAGGCATTGATGCTATGGACTGGCCCGCCCATTCCCCAGACCTGAATCCAATTGAGCACATCTGGGACATCATGTCTCGCTCCATCCACCAACGCCACGTTGCACCACAGACTGTCCAGGAGTTGGCGGAGGCATTGTAGGGAGGTCATACAGGCACATGGAGGCCACACACACTACTGAGCCTCATTTTGACTTGTTTTAAGGACATTACATCAAAGTTGGATCAGCCTGTAGTGTGTTTTTCCACTTTAATTTTGAGTGTGACTCCAAATCCAGACCTCCATGGGTTAATAAATTTGATTTCCATTGATAATTTTTGTGTGATTTTGTTGTCAGCACATTCAACTATGTAAAGAACAAAGTATTTAATAAGAATATTTCATTCATTCAGATATAGGATGTGTTATTTTTGTGTTCCCTTTATTTTTTTGAGCAGTGTAGATTATATATTATGTGTATAATAGGATTTTAATACCTACCGGTAAATCCTTTTCTCTTAGTCCGTAGAGGATGCTGGGGATGCTTCAAGAACCATGGGGTATAGACGGGATCCGCAGGAAACATGGGCACTTTAAGACTATAAATGGGTGTGAACTGGCCCCTCCCTCTATGCCCCTCTTCCAGACTCCAGTTATAGGAACTGTGCCCAGGGAGACAGACATTTCGAGGAAAAGGATTTATTGTTAAACTAAGGGTGAGATACATACCAGCTCACACCACAAACATGCCGTACAACCTGGCATTTAACAGAATTCCAGTCAACGGCATGAACAAAATCAGCAACAGGCTGACCATAACCAAAGCACAACCATTGTGCAACACAAGCAATAACTATTAAACAAGTACTGCAGCTAGAGTCCGCACTGGGACGGGCGCCCGGCATCCTCTACGGACTGAGAGAAAAGGATTTACCGGTAGGTATTAAAATCCTGTTTTCTCATACGTCCTAGAGGATGCTGGGGATGCTTCAAGAACCATGGGGTTTATACCAAAGCTCCAGAACGGGCGGGAGAGTGCGGATGACTCTGCAGCACCGATTGACCAAACAAGAGGTCCTCCTCAGCCAGGGTATCAAACTTGTAAAACCTCGCAAAGGTGTTTGATCCCGACCAAGTAGCAGCTCGGCAAAGCTGAAATGCCGAGACCCCTTGGGCAGCTGCTCAGGATGAGCCCACCTTTCTGGTAGAATGGGCCTTCACCAATTCCGGTAACGGCAATCCCGCCGTACAATGAGCCTGCTGATTCGTATTACAGATCCAGCGTGCAATAGTCTGCTTGGAAGCAGGAGTCCCAATCTTGTTGGGAGCCCACAGGACAAACAGAGCCTCTGTTTTCCTAATCTGAGCCGTTCTGGCGACATAGATTTTCAAAGCTCTGACCACATCGAGAGACTTAGATTCCGCCAAGGCGCCTGTAGCCACTGGCACCACAATAGGCTGGTTTACGTGAAACGATGAAACCACTTTTGGCAGAAATTGCTGACGAGTTCTCAAATCTGCTCTATCTGCATGGAAGATTAAATAGGGGCTTTTGTGAGACAAAGCCGCCAATTCAGACACCCGCCTTGCGGATGCCAAGGCCAACAGCATGACTACTTTCCAAGTAAGGAATTTCAACTCAACCTTACGTAAAGGTTCAAACCAATGAGATTGCAAGAACTGCAACACCACATTAAGATCCCATGGTGCCACTGGGGGCACAAAGGGAGGTTGGATGTGCAGCACGCCTTTCACGGCGGTCTGAACTTCTGGAAGGGAGGCCAATTCTTTCTGAAAGAAAATTGATAAGACCGAAATTTGTACTTTAATGGAGCCTGAAGTAATGTGGGAATTACTTCACTGGGAATACCCTTTCAGGCTAGGATTTGGTGTTCAACCGCCATGCCGTCAAACGCAGCCGCGGTAAGTCTTGATACATGCATGGTCCTTGCTGTAACAGGTCCTCTCGTAAAGGAAGATGCCAGGGATCTTCTATGAGTAATTATTGAAGATCCGGATACCAGGCCCTCCTTGGCCAGTCTGGAACAATGAGTATCGCCTGAACCCGTATTCTTCTTATGATCTTTATCACCTTTGGAATGAGTGGAAGTGGAGGGAACACATAGACCGACTGAAACACCCACAGTGTCACTAGGGTGTCCACCGCTATTGCTTGAGGGTCCCTCGACCTGGAACAATATCTCTGAAGTTTCTTGTTGAGGCGAGACGTCATCATGTCTATTTGAGGAATTCCCCAACGACTTGTCACTTCTGCAAAGACCTCTTGATGAAGACCCCACTCTCCTGGATGGAGATCATGTCTGCTGAGGAAGTCTGCTTCCCAGTTGTCCACTCCTGGAATGAAGACTGCTGACAGAGCGCTTGCATGTTTCTCCGCCCAGCGAAGAACTTTTGTGGCCATCGCCGCTCTGCTCTTTGTTCCGCCCTGGCGGTTTATGTACGCCACTGCTGTTATGTTGTCTGACTGAATCAAGACGGGCAGACTGCGAAGAAGATGTTCCGCTTGTAGAAGGCCGTTGTGAATGGCCCTTAATTCCAGAATGTTTATGTGCAGACAAGCTTCCTGGCTTGACCATTTTCCCTGGAAATTTTCCCCCTGTGTGACTGCTCCCCAGCCTCGGAGACTTGCATCTGTGGTCACCAGGATCCAATCCTGAATCCCGAACCTGCGTCCCTCTAGGAGGTGAGAACTGTGCAGCCACCACAGGAGAGAGATTCTGGTCCTGGAAGATAGGATTATTTTCCGGTGCATGTGCAGGTGAGACCCGGACCACTTGTCCAACAGGTCCCACTGAAACACTCTGGCATGGAACCTGCCAAACTGAATGGCCTCGTAGGCCGCCACCATCTTCCCCAGCAACCGAGTGCATTGAAGAATCGACACTCTTGCCGGTTTCAGAATCTGTTTTACCATGTTCTGTATTTCCAGAGCCTTTTCCACTGGAAGAAAAAATCTCTGTAATTCTGTATCCAGAATCATACCCAAGAATGACAGCCATGTTGTCAGAACCAACTGTGATTTTGGCAAGTTTAGGAGCCATATACGACAAAGAGAAAATAAACTTTTATTAGCAGCACTCTTTCCCTTCCATGAGAAAATTAATTCTTCTTTAATAGAAATAACTTGTTTGTAATTTTATTAATAATCTTGTAAAAATAAAGAAGTTCCAATACCCATATGTGATGTTGATATCTTTATTGACATCACATGTGATGTATTATATGTCCCCTTACTTTTAAGGGGTCATGTAGAGTGAAGTTTAAAATTAACAAACGGCAACGTCTGAAATTGGTAATGACAATCCTGAACAGCAAACCTCAGATAAGCCTGATGTGGAGGATATATAGGGACGTGTAAGTAGGCATCCTTATGTCGACCGACACCATAAAATCCCCCTCCTGGAGATCACTGCTCGGAGATATTCCATCTTGAATTTGAATTTTTTTAGATAGAAATTGAGGGATTTTAGGCTCAGAATCGGTCTGACTGAGCCATCCGGCTTCGGGACCACGAACAGGCTCGAATACAAGCCTTCCCCCTGTTGTGACGGGGGTACCGTGACAATGACTTGATTTTGACACAGCTTTAGTATTGCAGCGCATACTACCTCCCTTTCTGGAAGAGAAGCTGGAAAGGCCGATTTGAAAAATCAGTGAGGGGGCACGTCTTGAAACTCCAATTTGTACCCTTGGGCTACTATTTCTAATACCCAAGGATCCAGGGCCGAGCGAACCCAGACCTGACTGAAGAGTTGGAGACGTGCCCCCACCGGTGCGGACTCCCGCAGAGGAGCCCCAGCGTCATGCAGTGATTTTGGTAGAAGCCAGGGAGGACTTCTGCACTTGGGAACTTGCCACAGCCTGTGACCTTTTTCCCCTTCCTCTTCCTCTCGTAGGAAGGAAGGAAAACCCTCGTCCTTTTTTGTATTTATTGGGCCGAAAGGACTGCATTTGATAGTGGGGTGTTTCCTTTTGATGTGCAGGGACATAAGGTAGAAACCATGACTTACCCGCTGTAGCCGTAGATACCAGGTCAGCGAGGCCGTCACCAAACAAGACACCACCTTTAAACGGCAGAGACTCCATAGCCTTCTTGGAGTCAGCATCAGCATTCCATTGATGAATCCACAATGCCCTCCTAGCCGAGACTGCCATGGCATTGGCCCTTGATCCCAAAAGGCCAATATCGCTCGCAGCTTCCTTTAGATAGGCTGTAGCGTCCCTGATATGACCCAGTGTCAAAAGAACGCTATCCCTGTCCAGGGAATCTATATCAGATGACAAGTTATCTGCCCACTTTTCAAAAGCACTACTCACCCATGCCGATGCAACGGCAGGCCTGGGCAGCGTACCTGTAGTGACAAAAATGGATTTTAGTGTATTTTCCTGCTTACGATCCGCAGGATCATTTAGGGCCGCCGTGTCAGGAGACGGAAGCGCCACCTTCTTGGACAGACGCGATAGAGCTTTGTCCACCGTGGGAGTTGACTCCCACTTTTCCCTGTCCCCAGAGGGGAACGGATATGCCACCGGAATTCTCTTGGGAACCTGTAACTTCTTGTTAGGATTTTCCCAAGCATTTTCAAAAAAGAGCGTTCAGTTCATGAGCGGGAGGAAACGTTACCTCAGGTTTCTTTCCTTTAAACATACAGACCCTTGTATCAGGAACAGCAGGGTCTTCCGTAATACGTCTTTTATTGCCACAATCATGTACTGAATGCTCCTAGTCAGTTTAGGGTTCAATCTGGCATCACTACAGTCGACACTGGAATCAGAGTCTGTGTCGGTATCTGTATCCGCTATCTGGGTAAATGAACGCTTCTGTGACCCCGAGGGGGTCTGAACTTGTGATAATGCATCCTCCATGGATTTTCTCCATGTCTGGTTCTGAGACTCAGATTTATCCAATCTTTTATTCAATCGAGCCACATTAGCATTCAAAACATTTACCCAATCAGCCGTCAGCGGTGCCGACACGGTCACTCCCACAGCCTTTTCTGTCCCCACTCCAGCCTCCTCCTGGGAAGAGCACTCAGCCTCAGACATGTCGACACACGCGTACCGAGACCCACAACACACTGGGGCTATAGGGGACAGACCCACAGCAAAGCCTGTTAGAGAAACACAGAGGGAGTTCTGCCAGCTCACAATCCAGCGCCTATCCCGGTTCTGAAGCGTGTAATATACTGCCCAGACCTGTTAGCGCTTTTAATATCAATAAAATAGCGCCAAATCAACTGTGCCTCCCCCCCCCCCCCCGTTTTGCACCCTGTTACTTGTACAGCAGTGTGGGAGGCCAGGCTCAGCGTCTCTGCAGCTGTGAAGAGAAAATCGCGCTGGTTAGAGCTGTGAGGGCTAAGCCACGCCCCCTTAATGGCGCGCTTCAGTCCCGCTTATTTTTATATATTTATACTGGCGGGGGTCTGTATTTAGTGCCCAGGCACTGTATACTCTTATGCCAGTTGCTATTGAGGTTTTATGCTGCCTAGGGCGCCCCCCCTGCGCCCTGCAGTGCCGCTGTGTATGTGGGAGCATGGCGCGCAGCGCCCCCGCTGCGCGGTACCTCAAAACCGTCACTGGAATCTTCTGCCGTCACTGAAGTCTTCTGATCTTCTTCTACTCACCCGGCTTCTGACTTCTGGCTCTGCAAGGGGGGTGACGGCGCGGCTCCGGGAACGAGCATATAGGCGTACCTAGCGATCAGACCGTCTGGAGCTAATGGTGTCCAGTAGCCTAAGAAGCAGAGCCTTGAAACTCACAGAAGTAGGTCTGCTTCTCTCCCCTCAGTCCCACGATGCAGGGAGCCTGTTGCCAGCAGGTTTTCCTGAAAATAATAAACCTAACATAAAGTCTTTTTTCTGAGAAACTCTGGGTTTTCACTGGGCACAGAATCTAACTAGAGGATGGGCATAGAGGGAGGGGCCAGTTCACACCCATTTAAAGTCTTAAAGTGCCCATGTCTCCTGCGGATCCCGTCTATACCCCATGGTTCTTGAAGCATCCCCAGCATCCTCTAGGACGTATGAGAAATATAGATATATTATATAGATATATAATATATACAGTATATATATTGTCATTATCTCAGTAGGGGAACCAAAAATGTGTGATTTAGAATTTTGGATAAGGGATATTCAACCTGTATAACCCCCATATCAAATGCCTCACAAATTTATCAAGGTCTTACCTTTAAATAGAGCCCTTATTAATGTGTGATCAGCAATGTAGGAACCTGTGCTAATAAAAACACCTGAGAGTAGATGGGAGGGGTGCCAATACCAGAGTGAAGGTGCCTTACCTTCAAGTATACAATATATAATATAATATATATGCCTTCTTAACTGATAAAGAAATAACAAAAGAATAGCCCAGAACTGTCCATGAAACAGCTTTTGAGTCAATTGTTCAATTACTTTTAGTCCCGTGAAAAAGAGGGGGGTTCATATTAAACAGCTTTAGTTCCTAAACCCGGATGTAAATACGCTCAAGTTAAAGCTGATAGTCTGCACTTAAAACTATATTATATAAATGTAACTTAAATTTGTGTGTGTGTCTAAAAATAAGACAAGAGGAAACATGGTGTAATATGTTGGGAGATGGCACTGCGCGCAGTCTCTCTCAATGTACAGGCATGAGCGCATTTGAGAGGTCGGATGTTGCAGACCCAGACTGCTGGCGCTGTAACATCGACCTCCCAAATGCGCTCATGCTCAGTTCTATGCGCTTTCCTCTCTTCTTAGTGTTGCAGTGGAAAGGACATGCCCCTGAGTGTCTCTACTAACAAAGAGTATGTACTGTACAGCATTACAGAAACCCCAAAATGCCACTGTATCACCACTGCTATACATTTATACATCCCGCTGCCACCACTGTTTTTACGCTTACATTGTGTGCACATAAGCGCACTATAAGAACGAGCATTAACCTATATGCCATATTTGCTTACTTTTAAAAAAGCATTTCAGGGAGATTGTGAATGCAACACCTATGAGGTTGGCGCTAAACTGGACAATACTGCTCTGTTTGAGCATTGTTGCTCAGTAAGATCTACTGTACTTGTTGACATAAACACTAAGGGGGAGATGTACTAAGCCTTGGAGATAGATAAAGTACCAGCTAATCAGCTCCTACCTGCCATGTTACAGGCTGTGTTTGCAAAATGGCAGTTAGGAGCTGATTGGTTGGTGGTTTATTCCTCTCCAAGCACTGATACATATCCCCCTAATACTTTTCAGATTTTGTTCATGTATTGTTTTCTACTAACAAGTGGTTCTAGATAAGAGAAACCTTATTTGAAAATGCATGTATCCCTAGGCATTATTGTGCCTTATAGCCAATGCAGAGAAATAATATTTTAATGCATTTATCTCTGAATTGTTTTTCCCTCCAGGTATAAAATAGCTACATAATGGGTGTAAAGTGCAATCAGGGAGATTGCTAGACTCTTCAGGGAGTCGGGTATATTGCTGCTATTTTAGGGAGTCTCCCTGGCATACAGGCAGAATTGGCAAGTATGCTATGAGCTCTTTGCTGCAATAAGAAATCCTGCATCCTGTACTTGCTGCACGTCTGCATTAACACTGTGTTGTTCTGCACCTTTTCTTTACCAGTTCATAAATCAATCCCTGGGTAAGTTATCTGCCATATGTACTAACTCCCTTGCCTACTGCTGACACCTATTACTATCATAGGATCTGTCAATATAATATTGTCAGGCAAATTGGAAACCCTCTTAAAGGGTCTTCAAGCATATTAATATACGTCCTCATTACTGATCAGATTCCAACTGGAAATGGACATAACCAGAACACTTTAAATTATTTACTAAAAGATAAAATAATAACCACCCACATTTTCATATAATTTTGGATGGTGTATTTTCTGAATACCACGGTAAAGGAATGCAGCAATTAATATTAGGTCTAAACAAATTGAAGATGCAGTATATTTGTGTACCAATTTGTTTTTGTTTTTTTCTTAGTAACTTTCCTTTTTTGTCTCAATTAATTTCTTTATACCAGACAAGACTTCCCAATATAAACATATCCCCAAAACACAGTGTTTAAAAAAATACATAATTATAATTTAGACGATATGAAATATATTGCCTGTACACTCATATCATTTAAGAAAAGCTTATTGTATCTGATGATGTCATAGTAGTTCCGTTGCTCCAGGGAAAATACCAAAACAGCAAAACATAACAGCTGAATTTGTAATCATTTTTGGTACATAGATACATTGCAACTCAAGTTATTCATATTATTATTCTTTGATATTAATTACTGTACTAGAAGTGCCTTTTCCCCCCTTTTATCGTGTACAGATTTCACCAATTTGTGTACAGTTTTTATCAAACACGGGTATCCCCCAAATCGTAGGACACTCTAAAGCTGGCCATACACTGCATGGTAATCATGCAAACCATCTGATCAAACAACTGGTTTGACTTTGAACTTTGAACAATTATCTTTCCGTGTATGGTACTGAACTATGATCATTCCCAGCCTGGAACTGCCTGCAAAACGGTCTGGGTGATTTGTTTTTGTTTTTTAAACCTGTCTGAACCACCTGACCAACATTCAGAAAACTTCAGGCTGTGAATGGAGATTGCCTCCATATATCGTGTAGTGTATTGTATGTCCTGCTTAATATAGAGTAAGTGCTTCTTATACAGTATATACAAATGTTATTTGTTATGCATCAAAAATTATGCATACATTTTATAATGTTGTAAAGTTATTTTGATAGTATCACCGTACTGATCACAAATTTCCTTTTCTTTCCATTCAACAACTAAGCATCTCTATAGTAATGGTTCTCTTCTGTAATTTCTAGATTTTACAGTGACCATTAATTGATTTATGGACACATAGTGGGCCACAAACTCTGTACGCTGATGACTTGTATCTTGTAACTTCCCATCGGGGTCCCTCAAAGTTTTTCTTTGGTCCCTTCTCTTCACCCTCTAATATTGCAGGGTCGATGCGGGTCGCTGTGCGGTGTAAAAGGGGTTACTCCCGAATTCCATGGTCGCCTGACCCGGTATTTCAACCCAGGAAGAAAGGTGCAGTGTGAATGGGTTGCCAGGTCGATGCGACCTGGGACCCGTTCACAGTGTAGGCAGAGACGGCATGGAGAGGATCTCATCTCCCAGCGCCACCCCTGATGCTGCCTCTGTTACCACCCCTGAGGACAACCCAACCCGGTATATTGCCGGGTCGGGAAGCCAGTCTGAAAGTGTCCAATGCCGTGTCACCCCAGTGAAGAACCCGTTTCCAATTACCGGCTGCGAACCGGCATTTCCATGTGAATGCGGTATCAGTGTGGTTATCAGTTCTACCACCTATTTGAAGATGATACCCATTTACCTCTACCTCCCCGATCTTGCTCCATCCTCTCCTGTGTCACCTTCGCTATGTTGTCCATCTCCCCATGGATGACATCATATACCCCTCAGCTAAGTACCCCCTCCCTGCTGTCACTCTAATAACACCTTCCCATATCAGATGTATGGGTGTTAACCTGGACTTTCCCCCCACATTCTGTCTCTACCAATTCAGCCATTTACAGCTCTGCAATATTTCCATATTAAGGCTCTTTCCCCACTCTGGAAGATTCTCGCTTCCTCCTCATCTCTTGCCTATATTATTGTAATCTACTTCTCTTTGACCTTCAAACCGAAGCTGTGCCCATCTTCAGTCTATTCTTAACTGTCTCATTTTAGTCTTTTGTCCCTCTACCTCTGCTGCACAACTCTACCACAACTCTACCAGTCACTATAGTGGACCCCTACAGCAACCTGAATCAAATACTGTATCTCTTACTAACTCACAAAACTCTCAACCACACCTTTATAGTTCCAGAAACATTTCCTTATACACACCATCCCACCCTGCTAATGGCCTCACTTCCTTCCTGATTATCACTTTCCCCTCTCACATTCAGAATTGTTCCCGGTCCACTCCCAACCTCTGGAATTCCCTCCCATACTCCATTAGACTTTCTTATAGCCTCCCAGCCTCGAAATTTGCAATAAAAACTCTTTTTTTTTCCATTCTAACCTACCACTCATCCTGTTGACTGCAACCTCTGCCCTCCCCTCCCTATTGTATTTACCCGCTTGATTATAAGCTTGAGCAAACAGGGCCTTCTTATGTTTCGCTTACCTATATAAAATGGGATACATATGTATTGCCGGTGGACGGGATGCCGTCTTTCAGAATCCTGACAGCGGCATCCCTCCCGCCAGAATGCCGGCAGAGGGGTGAGCGCTACGAGTTCCCTTGCGAGCTTGCTGCACTCGCCACAGGATCTATTCCCACTCTATGGGTGTCGTGGACACCCACGAGTGGGAATAGCAACCTGTGAGCTGGTATTCCTGCTGGCGGCATTGCCGGCTATCGGGATTCCGGCGTTGGTATCCTGACCGTCGGGATCCCGACATCGGAATCCTGACCGCCGGTATCCAGACAGCCGGCAAATTGATTGCCTCCAATAAAAATGATAGTCATGGTCCTGACCAAATCACTCATATTCTGTGACTTACCTCAGTATTTGATGCAAGCCTGCATCTGCTCTGCAGCCAGTATACTCTGCAAACCTGCACCTGCTTCACAGTTCAGCACACAAGCTGCAGTGAAAACTCCTATTCAAGTCACCTGTGTGAGAATTCCTCTGTTCAGCATCTGATTCTCCATAGTGCTCTGCTTTCTGGTGTTTAGGCTTCAGTTTTCCCCGGCCTACAGAGACTCAATCCACATCAGAGCCTAACCTTGATTATTGCTGTGACAGGTTCTGATCACCTGTCCATCCACTCTATCCACCAATCATCAAGCACCAGGGGGTATACTTAAGGAGACCTGAGTTTCAGAATCTGCCAGTTCCATGAGTCACACAGCTCAGTGTGTGAGCCTAGTAGCTGAGCTTCCCAGAGTTTACAGATATTTCATTAATAGCTGAAATCCTTTGTACCTTTGCATTCCAATCCGGTTCCAGTCCGGTTGCAGTTCAGTTCCAGTCTGCTTGCATTCAATTCCGGTTCCAGTCCTATTGCATTCCAATCCGGTTTGTCCTGTTCCAGTCCGGTTGCATTAAAAAATCAGGCTCCAGTCAGTTCTCCCAGTTCCAGCTCAGTCAGCCCTCCAGTTTGTTTACTTATCCAGAGATGTGATCATTGGTTCCAGCTGAACCTTGCTTAACATTGGACCCGTTAACCCTCGCTCATCACTCTGTCACTCTGTTTCTTACCAAGTAAGGAGAGTGTTATATTATTACCCACAGTATCCATCCAGTACTCAGCCGGTTAATCCACTACTACTCTCCTTCCTACTACATTCACCATCCTGTCATCAACACCAAAGTCCCTGGTGTTTCAGTGGTCAGGATACGGCTCTCTCTGCCAAGACCCGGGTTTGACTCTCAGTCAGGGATACCTCTCTATCGCACTGTTTCTTTCAGACCACCAACTCAGCACATAGGGGGTAATTCCAAGTTGATCGCAGCAGGAAATCTTTTAGCAGTTGGGCAAAACCATGTGCACTGCAGGGGGGGCAGATATAACATTTGCAGAGAGAGTTAGATTTGGGTGGGTTATTTTGTTTCTGTGCAGGGTAAATACTGGCTGCTTTATTTTTACACTGCAATTTAGATTACAGATTGAACACACCACACCCAAATCTAACTCTCTCTGCACATGTTACATCTGCCTCCCCTGCAGTGCACATGGTTTTGCCCAACTGCTAAAAAATTTCCTGCTGCGATCAACTTGGAATTACCCCCATAGTCCTCCAGTTACCCGCACAGACTTCACATAGACTCCGGGTTCACAAAACAAAGTCATGACAGTTAGTTGCACACAATTATGTATTTATGTGAAGTTGTTAACTTTTTTGTGTAAGTTTATTCTTATGTAACTTGTCTTATCTTGTCAAGCTACAGGGCTTTATTTACAAAGCCGATTTCCGACAGGTTGGGGGTGAAAAGTTAAAATGGCACTTGCAATCAGAGTAAAGTCCAGCATGCTTACAAAAGCCACATGAAAAGGAACTAAACTAAACTGGACGTGTAAAAGGTGGCCAGATATAAAGAGGTCTAATTACTAAGCCTTGGAGAGAGATAAAGTGGAGAGAGATAAAGTACCAACGAATCAGCTCCTATCTGGCATGTTACAGGCGGTGTTTGAAAAATTACAGTTAGGAGCTGGTTGGTTGGTACTTTATGGGGGACAGGTACTAGGCAGTGATAAAAGTGGAGCAGTGAGCCAGTGGAGAAGTTGCCCATGGCAACCAATCAGCATTGACGTAACATTATAATTTACATACTATAAAAGTATACAGAGCAGCTGATTGGTTGCCATGGCCAACTTCTCCACTTTTATCACTGCTTAGTACATTTCCCCCTTTATCTCTTTCCAAGACTTAGTAAATAGACCCCAAAGTCACCAGTATAGTATTGGGTGTGTTTTGGTCACGATTAATCAAAGCTATAGAGCCGCTGCAAGAAACTACAGTGGACATGTGCAATGATTGCTGATTACTCTTACTATGATTTACGGTATTATTTTCTTTTTCTGGGTGCATGGCTTCTATATACAATAAACATATAGCCCCTACACACTGGCCGATTGCCGCCTGAGGTGCCCGGCGGCCGATGGCCACCCCCCGGCGGCAGGGTGTGTGTGTGACGAGGGGAGTGAAGTTTCATCACTCCCCCCATCCCCATAGCCCTGCATGCTAATATGGACGAGATTGTCCATATTGGCAAGCATGCATAAACAAGCCTGCACCAACGATGAACGAGTGCGGGGCCGCACATCATTCATCATTGGTGCATACACACTGAAAGATATGAACGATATCTCGTTCATTAATGAACAAGATCGTTCATATCTTTCAGTGTAATCGGCCAGTGTGTAGGGCCCATTACAGTTGTTTTAGTTGGTTAAATGCCGATTTACATTTAAACTTTTTCTTTTCTTTTTTTTCTGTTTATATACCATAGTAAAAGCAAAATTGCTATTAATAAAATAAAATTACACCCTGGTTACAGTTATTCCTCTACAGTTTATCATAGTATATATTTATATATTACATTGTTCATAAAGTCACAATTATTGTAAACTTTAATCTAAAACTTGTCAGCCCATAAAATCAAGATATAAATGTATATTATTCCCATCACAACCAGCCAGTTTTTCAATAAAATGGTTCAGTCGCACTCCTAATACATATTTGTAAAACCTAAGTGCCAATCCTCACGATACATATATTACAGTTTTTAATATTTCAAACTAGTTCTTTCTAGCGAGAGAATATGAGGCTCTGAAAAACATTGTATACACAGCAATTTTAGCACACATTAAAACCAGATAAGCACTGAGCTTGAGCAAAACAAAATACAGTAGTGTTCCCTTGGACAATGAATGACATCTAGAGACTTGATTCAAGAATGCAATGTTGCAGAGCTGAATGCCAAATGCAGTTATAAGGGCTGTAGTATCACTGAAAACATTACATTACAAAAAAGCATAACATTTCATTTTTATGGGTCAATCCAATTATTTGCAATTTACACGTGGGTGCAAGTGCAGCTTTATATGTGGGCAAGTTAAATGGATTGGGCTGGATACAGAGGAAGCTAGAGTGCTAACTACTTTTTAAAATAAGATTTTACTTACCGATAAATCTATTTCTCGTAGTCCGTAGTGGATGCTGGGACTCCGTAAGGACCATGGGGAATAGCGGCTCCGCAGGAGACAGGGCACAAAATAAAAGCTTGAGATATCAGGTGGTGTGCACTGGCTCCTCCCCCTATGACCCTCCTCCAAGCCAGTTAGGATACTGTGCCCGGACGAGCGTACATAATAAGGAAGGATATTGAATCCCGGGTAAGACTCATACCAGCCACACCAATCACACCGTACAACTCGTGATCTGAACCCAGTTAACAGTATGATAAATTTAAAGGAGCCTCTGAAAGGATGGCTCAACAATAATAACCCGAATTTTTTGTAACAATAACTATATACAAGTATTGCAGACAATCCGCACTAGGGATGGGCGCCCAGCATCCACTACGGACTACGAGAAATAGATTTATCGGTAAGTAAAATCTTATTTTCTCTAACGTCCTAAGTGGATGCTGGGACTCCGTAAGGACCATGGGGATTATACCAAAGCTCCCAAACGGGCGGGAGAGTGCGGATGACTCTGCAGCACCGAATGAGAGAACTCCAGGTCCTCCTCAGCCAGGGTATCAAATTTGTAGAATTTAGCAAACGTGTTTGCCCCTGACCAAGTAGCTGCTCGGCAAAGTTGTAAAGCCGAGACCCCTCGGGCAGCCGCCCAAGATGAGCCCACTTTCCTTGTGGAATGGGCTTTTACTGATTTTGGCTGTGGCAATCCTGCCACGGAATGTGCAAGCTGAATTGTACTACAAATCCAACGAGCAATCGTCTGCTTTGAAGCAGGAGCACCTAGCTTGTTGGGTGCATACAGGATAAACAGCGAGTCAGTTTTCCTGACTCCAGCCGTCCTGGAAACATATATTTTCAAGGCCCTGACAACGTCCAGCAACTTAGAGTCCTCTAAGTCCCTAGTAGCCGCAGGTACCACAATAGGTTGGTTCATGTGAAATGCAGAAACCACCTTAGGTAGAAATTGAGGACGAGTCCTCAATTCCGCCCTGTCAGAATGAAAATTTAGGTAAGGGCTTTTACATGATAAAGCCGCCAATTCTGACACACGCCTAGCTGAAGCCAAGGCCAACAGCATCGACACCTTCCACGTGAGATATTTTAAATCTACCGTAGACAATGGTTCAAACCAGTGTGATTTTAGAAATCTCAACACAACATTGAGATCCCAAGGTGCCACTGGAGGCACAAAAGGAGGCTGTATGTGCAGCACCCCTTTCACAAATGTCTGAACTTCAGGTACTGAAGCCAGTTCTTTCTGGAAGAATATCGACAGGGCCGAAATTTGAACCTTAATGGACCCTAATTTTAGGCCCATAGACAGTCCTGTTTGCAGGAAATGCAAGAAACGACCCAGTTGAAATTCCTGTGTAGGGGCCTTCTTGGCCTCACACCACGCAACATATTTACGCCAAATGCGGTGATAATGTTTTGCGGTTACTTCCTTTCTGGTTTTTACCAGAGTAGGGATGACTTCTTCTGGAATGCCCTTGTCCTTCAGGATCCGGCGTTCAACCGCCATGCCGTCAAACGCAGCCGCGGTAAGTCTTGGAACAGACAAGGCCCCTGCAGTAGCAGGTCCTGTCTTAGAGGTAGAGGCCACGGTTCGTCCGTGAGCATCTCTTGAAGTTCCGGGTACCAAGACCTTCTTGGCCAATCCGGAACCACGAGTATAGTTCTTACTCCTCTCCTTCTTATGATTCTCAATACTTTCGGTATGAGGGGCAGAGGAGGGAATACATACACTGACTGGTACACCCACGGCGTTACCAGAGCGTCCACTGCTATTGCCTGAGGGTCCCTTGACCTGGCGCAATATCTGTCCAGTTTTTTTGTTTAGACGTGACGCCATCATGTCCACCTTTGGTCTTTCCCAACGGTTTACAATTTGGTGGAAGACTTCTGGGTGAAGTCCCCACTCTCCCGGGTGAAGGTCGTGTCTGCTGAGGAAGTCTGCTTCCCAGTTGTCCACTCCCGGAATGAACACTGCTGACAGTGCTATCACATGATTTTCCGCCCAGCGAAGAATCCTTGCAGTTTCTGCCATTGCCCTCCTGCTTCTCGTGCCGCCCTGTCTGTTTATGTGGGCGACTGACGTGATGTTGTCCGACTGGATCAACACCGCCTGACCCTGAAGCAGAGGTTTTGCTTGAATTAAGGCATTGTAAATGGCCCTTAGTTCTAGAATGTTTATATGAAGAGATGTTTCCATGCTTGACCACAAGCCCTGGAAATTCCTTCCCTGTGTGACTGCTCCCCAGCCTCTCAGGCTGGCATCCGTGGTTACCAGGATCCAATCCTGAATGCCAAATCTGCGGCCCTCTAGTAGATGAGCCCTCTGAAGCCACCACAGGAGAGACACCCTTGTCCTTGGCGACAGGGTTATCCGTTGATGCATCTGAAGATGCGATCCGGACCATTTTCCCAGTAGATCCCACTGAAAAGTTCTTGCATGGAATCTTCCGAATGGAATCGCTTCGTAAGAAGCCACCATTTTTCCCAGGACCCTTGTGCACTGATGCACTGAGACCTGTCCTGGTTTTAGGAGGTTCCTGACTAGCTCGGATAACTCCCTGGCCTTCTCCTCCTAAGAACAGTAGACGTGTCGTTGGAAACAGCTGCGATTTTGGAATATTTAGAATCCATCCGTGCTGACTTAGCACTACCTGAGATAGTGCCACTCCGACTTCTAACTGTTCCTTGGTTCTTGCCCTTATCAGGAGATCGTCCAAGTAAGGGATAATTAAGATGCCTTTTCTTCGTAGAAGAATCATAATTTCGGCCATTACCTTGGTAAAGACCCGAGGCGCCGTGGACAATCCAAACGGCAGCGTCTGAAACTGATAATGACAGTTTTGTACTACAAACCTGAGGTACCCTTGGTGAGAAGGATATATTGGGACGTGGAGATAAGCATCCTTGATGTCCAGCGACACCATATAGTCCCCCTCTTCCAGGTTCGCTATCACCGCTCTGAGTGACTCCATCTTGAATTTGAACCTTTTTATGTAAGTGTTCAAAGATTTTAGATTTAATATTGGTCTCACCGAGCCGTCCGGCTTCGGTACCACAAATAGTGTGGAATAATACCCCTTCCCCTGTTGTAAGAGGGGTACCTTGATTATCACCTGCTGGGAGTACAGCTTGTGAATGGCTTCCAGAACTGCCTCCCTGTCGGAGGGAGACTTTGGTAAAGCAGACTTCAGGAACCGATGAGGAGGAAACGCCTCGAATTCCAGTTTGTACCCCTGTGATACTACCTGTAGAATCCAGGGATCCACTTGCGAGTGAGCCCACTGCGCGTTGAAATTCTTGAGACGGGCCCCCACCGTGTCTGAGTCTGCTTGTAAAGCCCCAGCGTCATGCTGCAGACTTGGCAGAAGCAGGGGAGGGCTTCTGCTCCTGGGAAGCGGCTGCATGGTGCTGCCTTTTTCCTCTTCCTCTGCCCTTGGGCAGAAAAGAGTGACCTTTTGCTCGCTTGTACTTATGGGAACGAAAGGACTGAGTTTGAAAAGACTGTGTCTTTTTCTGTTGATGTGTTGTAACCTGGGGTAAAAAGGTGGATTTTCCAGCCGTTGCCGTGGCCACCAGGTCTGTTAGACCAGCCCCAAATAACTCCTCCCCCTTATACGGCAATACTTCCATGTGCCGTTTGGAATCTGCGTCCCCTGACCACTGTCTGGTCCATAATGCTCTTCTGGCAGAGATGGACATTGCGCTTACTCTTGATGCCAGGGTACAAATATCCCTCTGCGCATCACGCATATATAGCAATGCATCCTTTAAATGTTCTATAGTTAACAGAATATTGTCCCTATCCAGGGTATCAATATTCTCAGTCAGGGAATCCGCCCATGCGACTCCAGCACTGCACATCCAGGCTGATGCGATTGCTGGTCGCAGTATAACACCAGTATGTGTGTATATACTTTTCAGGATATTTTCCAGCCTCCTATCAGCTGGTTCTTTGAGGGTGGCCGTATCAGGGGACGGTAACGCTACTTGTTTAGATAAACGTGTGAGCGCCTTATCTACCCTAGGGGGTGTTTCCCACCGTGCCCTAACCTCTGGCGGGAAAGGGTATAGTGCTAATAACTTATTAGAAATTAGCTGTTTTTTATCGGGGGAAACCCACGCTTTATCACACACCTCATTTATTTCCTCAGACTCAGGAAAAACTATTGGCAGTTTTTTCACACCCCACATAATACCCGCCTTTGAGGTATTTGTAGTGTCAGAAAGGTTCAATGCCTCTTTCATTGCCGTGATCATGTAACGTGTGGCCCTACTGGACATTACGTTTGTCTCGTCACCGTCGACACTAGATTCAGTATCTGTATCTGGATCCGTGTCGACCCACTGAGGTAGCGGCCGTTTTAGGGCCCCTGAGGGTGTCTGAGATGCCTGAACAGGCACTAATTGATTTGCCGGCTTTCTCATGTCGTCAACAGTTTTTTGTAAATTGCTGACATTATCACTTAATTGCTTAAACACAATCATCCAGTCAGGTGTCGACTCCTTAGGGGGTGACATCACTAACACAGGCAACTGCTCCGCCTCCACCTCATTTTCCTCCTCATACATGTCGACACACGCGTACCGACACACAGCACACACACCGGGAATGCTCTGATAGAGGACAGGACCCTACTTAGCCCTTTGGAGAGACAGAGGGAGAGTCTGCCAGCACACACCCAGCGCTATATATATACAGGGATAACCTTATATAAGTGTTAATCCCTTATAGCTGCTGTTATCTAGTTATTTGCTGCCAAAATGCCCCCCCTTCTCTTTTTTACCCTGAATCAGATGCAGTACTGCAGGGGAGAATCAGGGAGCCGTCCTTCCAGCGGAGCTGTGAGGGAATAATGGCGCCAGTGTGCTGAGGAGATAGGCCCCGCCCTTTCACGACGTCCTTAACTCCCGCTTTTTTGTGTAAAATGGCAGGGGAAAAAATACATCCATATAGCCCTGGAGCTATATGTGATGTATTCCTTTTGCCAGCTAAGGTATATGTGTGTTATATTGCGTCTCAGGGCGCTCCCCCCCAGCGCCCTGCACCCTCAGTGACCGGAGTGTGAAGTGTGCTGAGAGCAATGGCGCACAGCTGCGGTGCTGTGCGCTACCTTAGTCTTGAAGACAGGATGTCTTCTGCCGCCGCTTTCACCGGACCTTCGTCTCTTCTGGCTCTGTAAGGGGGACGGCGGCGCGGCTCCGGTGACCCATCCAGGCTGAACCTGTGATCGTCCCTCTGGAGCTAACGTCCAGTAGCCTAAGAAGCCCAATCCACTCTGCACTCAGGTGAGTTCGCTTCTTCTCCCCTTAGTCCCACGATGCAGTGAGCCTGTTGCCAGCAGGACTCACTGAAAATAAAAAAACCTAACTAAACTTTTATTCTAAGCAGCTCTGGAGAGCTACCTAGTTTGCACCCTTCTCGGCCGGGCACAAAAATCTAACTGGCTTGGAGGAGGGTCGTAGGGGGAGGAGCCAGTGCACACCACCTGATATCTCAAGCTTTTATTTTGTGCCCTGTCTCCTGCGGAGCCGCTATTCCCCATGGTCCTTACGGAGTCCCAGCATCCACTTAGGACGTTAGAGAAAATGTTATTTTCTCATACGTCCTAGAGGATGCTGGGGACACTTCAAGAACCATGGGGTATAGACGGGATCCACAGGAGACATGGGCACTTTAAGACTTTCAAAGGGGTGTGAACTGGCTCCTCCCTCTATGCCCCTCCTCCAGACTCCAGTTTAGAATCTGTGCCCAGGCAGACTGGATGCACACTAAGGAGCTCTACTGAGTTTCTCGGAAAAGACTTTATGTTAGGTTTTTATTTTGGGGGAGCACTGCTGGCAACAGTCTCCCTGCTTCGTGGGACTTAGGGGAGAGAAGTCAGACCTACGTCTGTGAGTTAAAGGCTCTGCTTCTTTGGCTACAGGACACCATTAGCTCCTGAGGGTCTGGAACACTAGGTACGCCTAGGGGTTCATTCCCAGAGCCCGCCGTCACCCCCCTTGCAGAGCCAGAAGACAGGTGAGTAGAAGAAGATCAGAAGACTTCAGTGACGGCTTTGAGGTACCGCACAGCGGCCGCGCTGCGCGCCATGCTCCCACACGCAACAGCACTGCAGGGTGCAGGGCGCAGGGGGGGGGGGGGGCGCCCTGGGCAGCATATACACCCCATATATGTATCTGGCAACAGTGGACATAGTGCCTGGGCACTGTCCGGACCCCCGCCAGTGTAAAAAGTTTAAAAAATGAGCGGGTCTGAATCGCGCCAGTACGGGGGGGCTTAGCCCTCACAGCACACAGCCCGGCGCCATTTTCTCTTCACAAGGCTGCAGAGACGCTGGTCCTTCCTCACACTGCTGTACAAGTGACAGGGTGAAAAAATAAGAATTTACTCACCGGTAATTCTATTTCTCGTAGTCCGTAGTGGATGCTGGGGACTCCGTAAGGACCATGGGGAATAGACGGGCTCCGCAGGAGACTGGGCACTCTATAAGAAAGATTTGGTACTATCTGGTGTGCACTGGCTCCTCCCTCTATGCCCCTCCTCCAGACCTCAGTTAGGATACTGTGCCCGGAAGAGCTGACACAATAAGGAAGGATTTTGAATCCCGGGTAAGACTCATACCAGCCACACCAATCACACCGTATAACTCGTGATATTAAACCCAGTTAACAGTATGAAATATAACTGAGCCTCTCAACAGATGGCTCAACAATAACCCTTTAGTTAGGCAATAACTATATACAAGTATTGCAGACAATCCGCACTTGGGATGGGCGCCCAGCATCCACTACGGACTACGAGAAATAGAATTACCGGTGAGTAAATTCTTATTTTCTCTGACGTCCTAGTGGATGCTGGGGACTCCGTAAGGACCATGGGGATTATACCAAAGCTCCCAAACGGGCGGGAGAGTGCGGATGACTCTGCAGCACCAAATGAGAGAACTCAAGGTCCTCCTCAGCCAGGGTATCAAATTTGTAGAATTTAGCAAACGTGTTTGCCCCTGACCAAGTTGCAGCTCGGCAAAGTTGTAAAGCCGAGACCCCTCGGGCAGCCGCCCAAGATGAGCCCACCTTCCTCGTGGAATGGGCTTTCACTGATTTAGGATGCGGCAATCCAGCCGCAGAATGCGCCAGCTGAATTGTGCTACAAATCCAGCGAGCAATAGTCTGCTTAGAAGCAGGAGCACCTATTTTGTTGGGTGCATACAGGATAAAAAGCGAGTCAGTTTTCCTGACTCCAGCCGTCCTGGAAACATAAATTTTCAAGGCCCTGACTACGTCCAGTAACTTGGAATCCTCCAAGTCCCTAGTAGCCGCAGGCACCACAATAGGTTGGTTCAAGTGAAAAGCTGATACCACCTTAGGGAGAAACTGGGGACGAGTCCTCAATTCTGCCCTATCCATATGGAAAATCAGATAAGGGCTTTTACATGACAAAGCCGCCAATTCTGACACACGCCTGGCCGAAGCCAAAGCCAATAACATGACCACTTTCCACGTGAGATATTTCAGATCCACAGTTTTAAGTGGTTCAAACCAATGTGATTTTAGGAAACTCAACACCACATTGAGATCCCAAGGTGCCACAGGAGGCACAAAAGGGGGCTGAATATGAAGCACTCCCTTTACAAAAGTCTGAACTTCAGGCAGTGAAGCCAGTTCTTTCTGGAAGAAAATCGACAGAGCCGAAATCTGGACCTTAATGGAACCCAATTTTAGGCCCATAGTCACTCCCGACTGTAGGAAGTGCAGAAAACGACCCAGCTGAAATTCCTCTGTAGGGGCCTTCCTGGCCTCACACCACGCAACATATTTTCGCCAAATGCGGTGATAATGGTTTGCGGTTACTTCTTTCCTGGCTTTTATCAGCGTAGGAATGACTTCCTCCGGAATGCCCTTTTCCTTTAGGATCCGGAATTCAACCGCCATGCCGTCAAACGCAGCCGCGGTAAGTCTTGGAACAGACAGGGCCCCTGCTGTAGCAGATCCTGTCTGAGCGGTAGAGGCCATGGGTCCTCTGATAACATTTCTTGAAGTTCCGGGTACCAAGCTCTTCTTGACCAATCCGGAACCACGAGTATCGTTCTTACTCCTCGCCTTCTTATTATTCTCAGTACCTTTGGTATGAGAGGCAGAGGAGGGAACACATAAACCGACTGGTACACCCACGGTGTCACTAGAGCGTCCACAGCTATCGCCTGAGGGTCCCTTGACCTGGCGCAATATCTCTTTAGCTTTTTGTTGAGGCGGGACGCCATCATGTCCACCTGTGGCCTTTCCCAACGGTTTACCAACAGTAGGAAGACTTCTGGATGAAGTCCCCACTCTCCCGGGTGTAGGTCGTGTCTGCTGAGGAAGTCTGCTTCCCAGTTGTCTACTCCCGGAATGAACACTGCTGACAGTGCTATGACGTGATTTTCCGCCCATCGGAGAATCCTTGTGGCTTCTGCCATCGCCATCCTGCTTCTTGTGCCGCCCTGTCGGTTTACATGGGCGACTGCCGTGATGTTGTCTGATTGGATCAGTACCGGCTGGTTTTGAAGCAGGGGCCTTGCCTGACTTAGGGCATTGTAAATGGCCCTCAGTTCCAGAATATTTATGTGTAGGGACGACTCCTGACTTGACCAAAGTCCTTGGAAATTTCTTCCCTGTGTGACTGCCCCCCAGCCTCGAAGGGTGGCATCCGTGGTCACCAGGACCCAGTCCTGTATGCCGAATCTGCGGCCCTCTAGAAGATGAGCACTCTGCAGCCACCACAGCAGAGACACCCCGGTCCTTGGAGACAGGGTTATCAGTCGATGCATCTGAAGATGCGATCCCGACCACTTGTCCAAGAGGTCCCACTGGAAGGTCCTTGCATGGAACCTGCCGAATAGAATTGCTTCGTATGAAGCCACCATTTTTCCCAGGAATCGTGTGCAGTGATGCACCGATACCCGTTTTGGTTTTAGGAGGTCTCTGACTAGAGATGACAGCTCCTTGGCTTTCTCCTGCGGGAGAAACACTTTTTTCTGTTCTGTGTCCAGAATCATCCCCAGGAACAGTAAGCGTGTGGAAGGAACCAGTTCTGACTTTGGAATGTTTAGAATCCAGCCATGCTGTTGTAGCACTTCCCGAGATAGTGCTACTCCGACCAGTAACTGCTCCCTGGACCTCGCCTTTATTAGGAGATCGTCCAAGTACGGGATAATTAAAACTCCCTTTTTTCGAAGGAGTATCATCATTTCTGCCATTACCTTGGTAAACACCCTCGGTGCCGTGGACAGTCCAAACGGTAGTGTCTGGAATTGGTAATGGCAATCCTGTACCACAAATCTGAGGTACTCCTGGTGAGGAAGGTAAATTGGGACATGCAGGTAAACATCTTTGATGTCCAGGGATACCATGTAATCCCCATCGTCCAGGCTTGCAATAACCGCCCTGAGCGATTCTATCTTGAACTTGAATCTTTTTATGTATGTGTTCAAGGATTTCAAATTTAAAATGGGTCTCACCGAACCGTCCGGTTTCGGTACCACAAACAGTGTGGAATAGTAACCCCGTCCTTGTTGAAGTAGGGGTACCTTGACTATCACCTGCTGGGAATACAGCTTGTGAATTGCCTCTAGTACAGCCTCCCTGCCCGAGGGAGTTGTCGGTAAGGCCGATTTGAGGAAACGGCGGGGGGGAGGCGCCTCGAATTCCAGCTTGTACCCCTGAGATACTACTTGAAGTATCCAGGGATCCACCCGTGAGCGAAGCCACTGATCGCTGAAATTTTTGAGGAGGCCCCCCCACCGTACCTGGCTCCGCCTGTGGAGCCCCACCGTCATGCGGCGGATTTGGAAGAAGCGGGGGAGGACTTTTGTTCCTGGGAACCTGCTGTGTGTTGCAGCTTTTTTCCCCTTCCTCTGCCTCTAGACAGAAAGGACCCGCCTTTTCCCCGCCTGTTTTTCTGGGGTCGAAAGGACTGTACCTGATAATACGGCGCTTTCTTAGGCTGTGAGGGGACATGGGGCAAAAATGCTGACTTCCCAGCTGTTGCTGTGGAAACAAGGTCTGAGAGACCATCCCCGAATAACTCCTCACCCTTATAAGGCAAAACTTCCATGTGCCTTTTAGAATCTGCATCCCCTGTCCACTGCCGAGTCCATAAGCCTCTCCTAGCGGAAATGGACAATGCACTTATTCTAGATGCCAGCCGGCAGATCTCCCTCTGTGCATGTCTCATGTACAAGACTGAGTCTTTTATATGCTCTACGGTTAGCAATATAGTGTCCCTGTCTAGGGTGTCAATATTTTCCGACAGGAAATCTGACCAAGCAGCAGCAGCACTGCACATCCACGCTGAAGCAATAGCTGGTCTCAGTATAACACCAGTGTGTATATATAGACTTTAGGATAGCCTCCTGCTTTCTATCAGCAGGTTCCTTTAGGGCGGCCGTATCCGGAGACGGTAGTGCCACCTTTTTAGACAAACGTGTGAGCGCTTTATCCACCCTAGGGGGAGTTTCCCAACGTGACCTATCCTCTGGCGAGAAAGGGAACGCCATTAGTAATTTTTTTGAAATCACCAATTTTTTATCGGGGGAAGCCCACACTTCTTCACACACTTCATTTAATTCTTCAGATGGGGGAAAAACTATTGGTAGTTTTTTCTCCCCAAACATAATACCCTTTTTTGAGGTACCTGGGTTTATATCAGAAATGTGTAATACCTCTTTCATTGCCTCAATAATGCAACGAATGGCCCTAGTGGACATTAAATTTGACTCATCGTCGTCGACACTGGTATCAGTATCCGTGTCGACATCTGTGTCTGCCATCTGAGGTAGTGGGCGTTTTAGAACCCCTGATGGCCTTTGAATTATCTGGGCAGGCACGAGCTGAGAAGCCGGCTGTCCCGCATTTGGCATGTCGTCAAATTTTTTATGTAAGGAGTCGACACTTGCACGTAATTCCTTCCATAAGTCCATCCACTCAGGTGTCTGCCCCGCAGGGGGTGACATCACATTTATAGGCATCTGCTCCGCCTCCACATAAGCCTCCTCATCAAACATGTCGACACAGCCGTACCGACACACCGCACACACACAGGGAATGCTCTTAAAGGAGACAGGACAACACAAAAGCCCTTTGGGGAGACAGAGAGAGAGTATGTCAGCACACACCAGAGCGCTATATAATGCAGGGACTAACTGAATTATGTCCCCTATAGCTGCTATAATATTTACTGCGCCTAAATTTAGTGCCCCCCCTCTCTTTTTTACCCTTTTCTGTAGCGTAGACTGCAGGGGAGAGTCAGGGAGCTTCCTTCCAGCGGAACTGTGAGGGAGAAATGGTGCCAGTGTGCTGAGGGAGATGGTTCCGCCCCTTTTTCGGCTGACTTTTCTCCCGCTTTTTTCTGTATTCTGGCAGGGATAATTACCACATATATAGCCTCTGGGGCTATATATTGTGGTTATTTTGCCAGCCAAGGTGATTTTATTGCTGCTCAGGGCGCCCCCCCCCAGCACCCTGCACCCTCAGTGACCGGAGTGTGAAGTGTGTATGAGGAGCAATGGCGCACAGCTGCAGTGCTGTGCGCTACCTTGGTGAAGACTGAAGTCTTCTGCCGCCGATTTTCCGGACCATCTTCTTGCTTCTGGCTCTGTAAGGCGGACGGCGGCGCGGCTCCGGGAACGAACACCAAGGACGGGTCCTGCGGTCGATCCCTCTGGAGCTAATGGTGTCCAGTAGCCTAAGAAGCCCAAGCTAGCTGCAAGCAGGTAGGTTCGCTTCTTCTCCCCTTAGTCCCTCGTTGCAGTGAGCCTGTTGCCAGCAGGTCTCACTGTAAAATAAAAAACCTAACATATACTTTCTTTCGAGGAGCTCAGGAGAGCCCCTAGTGTGCATCCAGCTCGGCCGGGCACAGAAATCTAACAGAGGTCTGGAGGAGGGGCATAGAGGGAGGAGCCAGTGCACACCAGATAGTACCAAATCTTTCTTATAGAGTGCCCAGTCTCCTGCGGAGCCCGTCTATTCCCCATGGTCCTTACGGAGTCCCCAGCATCCACTAGGATGTCAGAGAAATGGGGGGGGAGGGGGGGGGGGGAGTCAGCGATTTTGGTGCATTATATTAGTTTATAAAAGCGCTGCAGGTCTGGGACATTATCTGTAGTGTTCAGACCAGGTTTTGGGCGCTGGGGTGCGAGCTGGCAATATCTCCCTCTGTGTCTCTCTGACAGGCTTTACTGTAGGTCTGTCCCCTGTAGGCCCAGTGTATCTGCGTGTGGTGGGTGCACGTGTGTCGGCATGTCTGAGGTGGAGTGCTCTTCCCAGGAGGAGACTGTGTTAGGGACACAAAAGGCTGTGGGAGTGACCCTGTCGGCACCGCCGACACCGGATTTGGTGAATGTTTTGAGTGCTTTGAATGCAAATGTGGCTCTGATTAATAAAATATTGGATAAATCTGAGTCTCAGAACCAGGCTTGGAAGAAATCCGTAGAGGATGTGTTGTTTCAAGCCCAGACCCCTTCGGGGTCACAAAAACGTTCATTTGCCCAGCTGGCAGACACGGGCACTGACTCAAGTGTCGACTATAGTGATCCCAGATTAGATCCACAACTGGCGAAGAGCATTCAGTACATGATTGTGGCTATAAAAGATGTATTACATATCGCTGAGGACCCTACTGTTCCTGATACTAGGGTCTGTATGTATAAAGGAAAGAAACCTGAGGTAACATTTCCTCCCTCTCATGAACTGAACACGCTTTGTGAAAAGGTTTGGGAAAATCCTGACAAAAAGTTTCAGATTCCCAAAAGGATTGTAGTGGCGTATCCGTTTCCCTCTGGGGATAGGGAAAAATGGGAGTCCCCCCCCATTGTGGACAAAGCTTTATCACGGCTGTCCAAAAAGGTGGCTCTTCCGTCCCTTGACACGGCAGCCCTAAAGGATCCTGCGGATCGTAGGCAGGAAGCTACATTGAAATCCATTTATATCTCCACGGGTACGCTGTTCAGATCAGCCATTGCATCGGCATGGGTGAGTAGTGCTATCGAAAAATGGGCAGATAACTTGTCATCTGAATTGGATACCCTGGATAGGGATAGCATTCTTCTGACACTAGGTCATATCAGGGATGCTGCATTCTACCTAAAGGAAGCTGTGAGAGATATTGGCCTCTTGGGATCACGGGCCAATGCCATGGCAGTCTCAGCTAGGAGAGCATTGTGGATTCAATGGAATGCTGATGCTGACTCTAAGAAAGCTATGGAGTCTCTACCGTATAAAGGTGGCGTATTGTTTGGTGACGGCCTCGCTGAGTTGGTATCTACGGCTACCGCGGGTAAGTCATCATTTTTACCTTATGTGCCTGCACCACAAAAGAAAGCACACCACTTTCAGCTCTATAAATACAGAAAAGGCCGAGGGTCTTCCTTCCTTACTACTAGAGGAAAGGGAAAGGGTAAGCGATCACCGGCCGTGTCCGGTTCCCAGGAGCAGAAGTCCTCCCCGGCTTCTGCCAAGTCCACCGCATGACACGGGAGTCCGCACCGGTGGGGGCACGTCTCAAGCTCTTCAGTCAGTTCTGGGCTCGTTCGGGCCTGGACCCGTGAGTTTTAGAAATAGTGTCCCAAGAGTACAAACTGGAGTTTCAAGACGTCCCCCCTCACCGATTTTTCAAATCAGCCTTACTAGCTTCTCTTCCAGACAGGGAAGTGGTATGCACCGCAATACAAAAATTGTGTCGAAATCAAGTCATTGTCAGGGTTCGCCCGTCGCAACAGGGTGAAAGCTTTTATTCGAACCTGTTCGTGGTCCCGAAGCCAGACGGCTCAGTCAGACCAATCCCGACCCTCAAATCCCTCAATTTCTACCTGAAAAAAATTCAAATTCAAGATGGAATCTCTCCGAGCTGTGATCTCCAGTCTGGAGGAGGGGCTTTTTATGGTGTCTGTAGACATAAAGGATGCCTACTTACATGTTCGCATTTATCCTCCACATCAGCCTTACCTGAGGTTTGCAGTTCAGGATTGTCATTACCAATTTCAGACGTTGCCGTTTGGTCTGTCCACGGCTCCAAGGGTTTTCACCAAAGTAATGGCTGAAATGATGGTTCTCCTGCGCAAACGAGGAGTCACAATTATCCCGTACTTGGACGATCTCCTGATAAAAGCGAGATCCAGGGACCAATTACTGCAGAACATTACGCTCTCCCTGACAATTTTGCAGCAACATGGTTGGCTCCTAAACTTGCCAAAATCGCAGTTGGTTCCGACGACACGGCTGTCCTTTTTGGGAATGATTCTGGACACAGAATTACAGAGAGTGGAAAAGGCTCTGGAAATTCAGAACCTGGTCAACAAATTCTGAAACCTGCAAGAGTATCGATCCATCAATGCACTCGGTTGCTGGGGAAGATGGTGGCGGCCTACGTTCTAGAGCTTTGGTATAAACCCCATGGCTCTTGAAGTGTCCCCAGCATCCTCTAGAACGTATGAGAAAATAGGATTTTAATACCTACCTGTAAATCCTTTTCTCTTAGTCCGTAGAGGATGCTGGGCGCCCGTCCCAGTGCGTACTGTATCTGCAGTTATTAGTTATGGTTACATACATGTTGTGTTACGTTTATGGTCAGCATGTTGCTGATGTTGTTCATGCCGTTGACTTGCGTTGTTGAATGCCATGTTGTACGGCGTGCTTGAGGTGTGAGCTGGTATGTATCTCTCCTTAGTTTAACAAAAATCCTTTTCCTCGAAATGTCTGTCTCCCTGGGCACAGTTCCTATAACTGGAATCTGGAGGAGGGGCATAGAGGGAGGAGCCAGTTCACACCCCTTTCAAAGTCTTAAAGTGCCCATGTCTCCTGTGGATCCCGTCTATACCCCATGGTTCTTGTAGTGTCCCCAGCATCCTCTACGGACTAAGAGAAAAGGATTTACCGGTAGGTATTAAAATCCTATTATTTCCATGTACAGTTATGACATACTGTTGCTAATATTGCATTATAGAAGCATTAGGACCTGTGAAACCTGGTTACCTTTTTGTACACCTTAAGCCAGTGGTTCTCAAACTGTGTGCCATGGCACCTTGGAGTGCCTCAGGACACTTGTAAGGGTGCCTTTGATTGGTAGTCCAGGACCAATTGAAATTATTTATGGTCAAAGTAAGGCACAACCATTGCTGGCATCTGTCTGTCATAAAATATGTGGAAAAACAAAAGCAAATCTTGTCCCTCAACACTTAACTGACCCCAAGGATGACATATAAACACAATTTACTTAAATTAATATTTCTTTCTAAATTTCTCAATTTAAACTTTTGGCCTAGGGGGGCCGTGAAAAAATTCAGATACTCTAGGGCACCGTTATTCAAAAAAGTTTGGGAACCACTACCTTATGCTTTAAAAGTAATCCCTGATTTTTTTATTTTTTTTTACATGTTGAATCAATATTTTAAAGTTAAGTCCTATAATGAGAATAACATATCAATAATGATTGTCCTCCCCATTATTTAGTGTAGTGCTTCCCCAACTGGATGCCGTGGCACCCTGGGGTGCTGTGGGGTCCTTGCAGAGGGTTCTATGGGTTGGTGGTCCAGGACCAAATCGAAATTTTTAAATAAGGGTGCCTTGAAAAAACAGCCGATACTCTAGGACGCAGTGATTCAAGAAAGTTTGGGTACCACTGGTTTAGTGTATTTGAGGAAGTATTTTTTTACAGATGTAGCCACCTTTATCTTGACTGGCTGAGGCGTTTGATCCGATCGAGCATACGCAGCGTAGGGAGGCGCGCCTAGTCACAGAGAGGCGTACCTAATCGCACGGAGGCAGACAGAGCGTTTGGCGTTACCTTTACGTGTAATACCTGCGATCATCCACCAGATGTCGCCTTTTACAATCACCACTGCGCATGCGTGTGGTCTCCCGTAAAATACAATACTGAAATATATAATAAGGACTACTTTACTAAGCGTCTCATTACGCTGCATACAGTAAATACTCATTACGCTGCATTATTTAATACAGTAAATACTCATTATGCTGCATTATTTAATACAGTATATACGGTACAGACGCAAATAGTACAGCATACAGTATATGATCCATCTACAGTACTTTATGAATATGTGAGCGTCCAAGTCCCGCAGACAAAACAACATAAAACCAGTAGTTTACACTGTCGCAAATGGACGTGTTAGAAGTTCACTATTGCCTCTTGAGATTAGGAATTTTGTACAGTATGTTAGCGTCCTAATCCCATAGCCATTACAGCATAATCAAAACCAATGGATTTATTCATCTGTCTGCGGCGAAGTGGTGAAGTGTTCCGCTTCCTATACTCAGAGTCCCGAGTTAGATTTCTAAAGTACGAATGCATGTTAGTTTTTTCCAGACACTTTATTATTTTTTTATTCACATAAACCAGGGCAAAGCTGCAGGAGCGGTTCTGTTAAGGTTCTATGCACCGTACAGTACACATACAATTCTGTAGCAGGGCAGACTCAATTGAAATGGCTACCACCTATGACTCCTTGCTCCACGGAGGCCCTAGGCTACGGAGCAAGTAACAGTCCAGATTGTGCAGGCTATGGGGCAATGCTGAAGGAGCGTCACAATCCCCTAGCTAAAATACACAGGGGCGATAGGACTAAGCGAGGTATATGCACATAACGATACACTGCAAAGTTCCCCATGGTTTTAATTATGCCTTTTCTTTGAACACGGTATTTTCGACTGCCTCGCCCTACACCCATCCCACTTTCCCCTTCCCCCCTGGGAGCCTGCAATGTACATGCAGTAGACAGGGAGGGAGTTCCGATCAGGTTACAAGACGTGCAACAGTATACTACTGTATGTAGGAAAATCCCCCGCCCACTCTGATTTATGTGAAACCTGTGTGCACCCTTCCATTGAATGTATAACAAAGAAAAAAAATAATAATAAAGTGAATGTTACAGGAACACATTAAAAAAAGGTTGGCACTTCCTTCCCATTGGTGTTGGTTTATGCCTTAGGGGACTCGGACGCAAATACTTGTATTTGAAAAGCACGTATTTTCCACTGCCTCTCCCTACCCCCATTGCCCTTCCCCCCTGGGAGCCTGCACAGGTCATGCAGTGGACAGGGAGGGAGTTCAGGTCAGGTACAATACACAAATGCCGACAATCTACAGTACTGTGTTGCTCAGTTAGTTGCGTCGGAATACACTAGTTTATACTCATTACCGCTGTGTATTTGTATATAGCGGAATGAATCGCTGCTGCAGATTTACTTTGATTTATGTGAAACCTGTGTGCACCCTTTCATTGAATGTATAACAAAGAAAAACAATAATAAAGTGAATGTCACGGGAACATATAAAAAAAAAAAGGTTGGCACTTTGGGACTCAAAGCTGGGACTCTCAGTGTGGGATGTAAGAGCCTTCATCGCTAGGTTGGTATGGAAGAGGAGACAATTAGCTACCAGAGGGTACCAACTCCAAGTTTCTGTGACCCCCACAAGGCTCATGGCAAGCGTCGGAACCCATTATGGGTCTGAATTAACGGGCCCATTATAGTCTATGGGAAAATGAGTCCACTTTGCGTACTGATATCTCTGGTTCTGGGTGTCCCAGAGACTCGGGACTGGTACCATTTAAAAGAGGAGACTCTTGGCTTTCAGGGCAGACCAACGACTAGTTTATGTGACACTGGAAAGGGAAACAGTAAGCAACCGTGTATCGGGTCCCCTCCAGTTGTCCGCCTAGCTTGCACAGGATGCAGGGTTTCTGGCTAGCTAGGAAATACTGTACAGAAATGCTAAGCATGGTAATTTGACATCCAGGAACATAGGGAGGAGTTTATCTCTCTCCATTATACTTAGAAAAATTACACTTGCCACTGTACGTTACAAGCTGTTCGTGCTAATTAGTACAATAGTAGAACATACTGTACAGAGATACTAAGTACAGTGATTTGGCATCCACAAACTTAGGGAGGAGCTTTAATCTCTCTCCATTGTAATCTTTCTAAGCATAATGGAGAGAGATAAAAGCTCCTCCCTAAATTCCTGGATGTTAAATTGCCATCCAGAGTATCGCTATACTCTATGTTCTACTAGTGTACTAATTAGCACGAACAGCTTGTAACATACAGTGGCAAGTTTAATATTTCTATGTATAATGGAGAGAGATAAAAGCTCCCCAGTAAGTTCCTGGATGCCACATCACTGTACTTAGTATCTCTGTACAGTATTTTCTGTTAGGGTACTAATTAGCTGTTTGTGCTAATTAGTACCCTAATAGAACATACTGTACAGAGATACTAAGGACGGTGATTTGGTATCCAGGAACTTACTGAGGAGCTTTTATCTCTCTCCATTATACATAGAAAGATTAAACTTGCCGCTGTATGTTACAAGCTGTTCGTGCTAATTAGTACCCTAATAGAACATACTGTACAGAGATACTACAGACAGTGATTTGGCATCCAGGAACTTAGGGAGGAGCTTTTATCTCTCTCCAATATACTTAGAAAGATTACAGCGGAGAGAGATAAAAGCTCCTCCCTAAGGTTCCTGGATGCCAAATCACTGTCTGTAGTATATCTATACAGTATGTTCTACTAGTGTACTAATTAGCACGAGCAGCTTGTAACGTACAGTGGCAGTTTTGATCTTTCTATGTATAATGTAGAGAGATAAAAGCTCCTCCCTCAGTTCCTGGTTGCCAAATCACCATCCTTAGTCTCTCTGTATAGTATTTTCTATTAGGGTACTAATTAGCACGAACAGCTAATTAGTACCCTAATAGAAAATACTGTACAGAGATACTAAGTACAGTGATGTGGCATCCAGGAACTTACTGAGGAGCTTTTATCTCTCTCCATTATACATAGAAAGATTAATCTTGCCACTGTACGTTACAAGCTGTTCGCGCTAATTAGTACACTAGTAGAACATACTGTACAGAGATACTACATACAGTGATTTGGCATCCAGGAACCTTAGGGAGGAGCTTTTATCTCTCTCCATTATGCTTAGAAAGATTACAATGGAGAGAGAATAAAGCTCCTCCCTAAGTTCGTGGATGCCAAATCACTGTACTTAGTATCTCTGTACAGTATGTTCTACTAGTGTACTAATTAGCACGAACAGCTTGTAACGTACAGTGGCAAGTTTAATCTTTCTATGTATAATATAGAGAGATAAAAGCTCCTCCCTAGGTTCCTGGTTGCCAAATCACCGTCCTTAGTATCTCTGTATAGTATTTTCTATTAGGATACTAATTAGCACGAACAGCTAATTAGTACCCTAATAGAAAATACTGTACAGAGATACTAAGTATAGTGATGTGGCATCCAGGAACTTACTGAGGAGCTATTATCTCTCTCCATTATACATAGAAAGATTAATCTTGCCACTGTAGGTTACAAGCTGTTTGTGCTATTTAGTACACTAGTAGAACATAGAGTACAGCGATACTCTGGACAGCAATTTGGCATCCAGGAATTTAGGGAGGAGCTTTTATCTCTCTCCATTATACTTAGATAGATTACATTGGAGAGATTAAAGCTCCTCCCTAAGTTTGTGGATGCAAAATCACTGTACTTAGTATCTCTGTACAGTATGTTCTACTAGTGTACTAATTAGCACGAACAGCTTGTAACGTACAGTGGCAGTTTTGATCTTTCTATGTATAATGTAGAGAGATAAAAGCTCCTCCCTCAGTTCCTGGTTGCCAAATCACCATCCTTAGTTTCTCTGTATAGTATTTTCTATTAGGGTACTAATTAGCACGAACAGCTAATTAGTACCCTAATAGAAAATACTTTACAGAGATACTAAGTACAGTGATGTGGCATCCAGGAACTTACTGAGGAGCTTTTATCTCTCTCCATTATACATAGAAAGATTAATCTTGCCACTGTACGTTAGAAGCTGTTCGTGCTAATTAGTACACTAGTAGAACATACTGTAGAGATACTACATACAGTGATTTGGCATCCAGGAACCTTAGGGAGGAGCTTTTATCTCTCTCCATTATGCTTAGAAAGATTACAATGGAGAGAGAATAAAGCTCCTCCCTAAGTTCGTGGATGCCAAATCACTGTACTTAGTATCTCTGTACAGTATGTTCTACTAGTGTACTAATTAGCACGAACAGCTTGTAACGTACAGTGGCAAGTTTAATCTTTCTATGTATAATATAGAGAGATAAAAGCTCCTCCCTAGGTTCCTGGTTGCCAAATCACCGTCCTTAGTATCTCTGTATAGTATTTTCTATTAGGGTACTAATTAGCACGAACAGCTAATTAGTACCCTAATAGAAAATACTGTACAGAGATACTAAGTATAGTGATGTGGCATCCAGGAACTTACTGAGGAGCTATTATCTCTCTCCATTATACATAGAAAGATTAATCTTGCCACTGTAGGTTACAAGCTGTTCGTGCTATTTAGTACACTAGTAGAACATAGAGTACAGCGATACTCTGGACAGCAATTTGGCATCCAGGAATTTAGGGAGGAGCTTTTATCTCTCTCCATTATACTTAGATAGATTACAATGGAGAGATTAAAGCTCCTCCCTAAGTTCGTGGATGCCAAATCACTGTACTTAGTATCTCTGTACAGTATGTTCTACTAGTGTACTAATTAGCACGAACAGCTTGTAACGTACAGTGGCAAGTTTAATCTTTCTATGTATAATATAGAGAGATAAAAGCTCCTCCCTAGGTTCCTGGTTGCCAAATCACCGTCCTTAGTATCTCTGTATAGTATTTTCTATTAGGGTACTAATTAGCACGAACAGCTAATTAGTACCCTAATAGAAAATACTGTACAGAGATACTAAGTATAGTGATGTGGCATCCAGGAACTTACTGAGGAGCTATTATCTCTCTCCATTATACATAGAAAGATTAATCTTGCCACTGTAGGTTACAAGCTGTTCGTGCTATTTAGTACACTAGTAGAACATAGAGTACAGCGATACTCTGGACAGCAATTTGGCATCCAGGAATTTAGGGAGGAGCTTTTATCTCTCTCCATTATACTTAGATAGATTACAATGGAGAGATTAAAGCTCCTCCCTAAGTTCGTGGATGCCAAATCACTGTACTTAGTATCTCTGTACAGTATGTTCTACTAGTGTACTAATTAGCACGAACAGCTTGTAACGTACAGTGGCAAGTTTAATCTTTCTATGTATAATATAGAGAGATAAAAGCTCCTCCCTAGGTTCCTGGTTGCCAAATCACCGTCCTTAGTATCTCTGTATAGTATTTTCCATTAGGGTACTAATTAGCACGAACAGCTAATTAGTACCCTAATAGAAAATACTGTACAGAGATACTAAGTATAGTGATGTGGCATCCAGGAACTTAGGGAGGAGCTTTTATCTCTCTCCATTATGCTTAGAAAGATTAAATGGAGAGAGAATAAAGCTCCTCCCTAAGTTCGTGGATGCCAAATCACTGTACTTAGTATCTCTGTACAGTATGTTCTACTAGTGTACTAATTAGCACGAACAGCTTGTAACGTACAGTGGCAAGTTTAATCTTTCTATGTATAATATAGAGAGATAAAAGCTCCTCCCTAGGTTCCTGGTTGCCAAATCACCGTCCTTAGTATCTCTGTATAGTATTTTCTATTAGGGTACTAATTAGCACGAACAGCTAATTAGTACCCTAATAGAAAATACTGTACAGAGATACTAAGTATAGTGATGTGGCATCCAGGAACTTACTGAGGAGCTATTATCTCTCTCCATTATACATAGAAAGATTAATCTTGCCACTGTACGTTACAAGCTGTTCGTGCTAATTAGTACACTAGTAGAACATACTGTAGAGATACTACATACAGTGATTTGGCATCCAGGAACCTTAGGGAGGAGCTTTTATCTCTCTCCATTATGCTTAGAAAGATTACAATGGAGAGAGAATAAAGCTCCTCCCTAAGTTCGTGGATGCCAAATCACTGTACTTAGTATCTCTGTACAGTATGTTCTACTAGTGTACTAATTAGCACGAACAGCTTGTAACGTACAGTGGCAAGTTTAATCTTTCTATGTATAATATAGAGAGATAAAAGCTCCTCCCTAGGTTCCTGGTTGCCAAATCACCGTCCTTAGTATCTCTGTATAGTATTTTCTATTAGGGTACTAATTAGCACGAACAGCTAATTAGTACCCTAATAGAAAATACTGTACAGAGATACTAAGTATAGTGATGTGGCATCCAGGAACTTACTGAGGAGCTTTTATCTCTCTCCATTATACATAGAAAGATTAATCTTGCCACTGTACGTTACAAGCTGTTCGTGCTATTTAGTACACTAGTAGAACATAGAGTACAGCGATACTCTGGACAGCAATTTGGCATCCAGGAATTTAGGGAGGAGCTTTTATCTCTCTCCATTATACTTAGATAGATTACAATGGAGAGTTTAAAGCTCCTCCCTAAGTTTGTGGATGCCAAATCACTGTACTTAGTATCTCTGTACAGTATGTTCTACTAGTGTACTAATTAGCACGAACAGCTTGTAACGTACAGAGGCAATTTTAATCTTTCTATGTATAATATAGAGAGATAAAAGCTCCTCCCTAAGTTCCTGGTTGCCAAATCACCATCCTTAGTATCTTTGCATAGTATTTTCTATTAGGGTACTAATTAGCACGAACAGCTTGTAACGTACAGTGGCAATTTTAATCTTTCTATGTATAATATAGAGAGATAAAAGCTCCTCCCTAAGTTCCTGGTTGCCAAATCACCATCCTTAGTATCTCTGCATAGTATTTTCTATTAGGGTACTAATTAGCACAAACAGCTAATTGGTACCCTAATAGAACATACTGTACAGAGATACGAAGTATGGTGATTTGGCATCCAGTTAAAAGCTGTTCGTGCTAATTAGTATACTAGTAGAACATACTGTACAGAGATACTAAGAATGGTGATTTGGCATCTGGGAACTTCCAGAGGAGCTTTTATCTCTCTCCATTTTACATAGAAAGATTAAACTTTCCACTGTACTTTACAAGCTGTCCGTGCTAATTAGTACCCTAATTGAAAATACTATACAGAGATACTAAAGACGGTTATTTGGCACCCAGGAATTTAGGGAGGAGCTTTTATCTCTCTCCATTATACTTAGAAAGATTACAATGGAGAGAGATAAAAGCTCCTCCCTAAGTTCGTGGATGCCAAATCACTGTCCTTAGTATCTCTGTACAGTATGTTCTACTAGTGTACTAATTAGCACAAACAGCTTGTAACGTACAGTGGCAAGTGTAATTTTTCTAAGTATAATGGAGTGAGATAAAAACTCCTCCCTATGTTCCTGGATGTCAAATTACCATGCTTAGCATTTCTGTACAGTATTTCCTATCTAGCCAGAAACCCTGTATCCTGTGCAAGCTAGGCGGACAACTGGAGGGGACCCGAAACACGGTTGCTTCCCGTTTCCTTTTCCAGTGTCACATAAACTAGTGGTTGGTCTGCCCCGAAAGCCAAGAGTCTCCTCTTTTGTATGGTACCAGTCCTGAGTCTCTGGGACACCCAGAACCAGAGATATCAGTACGCAAAGTGGACCCATTTTCCCATAGACTATAATGGGACCGTTAATTTAGACCCACCATAGGTTCCGACGCTTGCCATGAGCCTTGTGGGGGTCACAGAAACTTGGGGTTGGTACCCTCCGGTAGCTAATTGTCTCCCCTTGCATACCAACCTAGTGATGAAGGCTCCCACCTCCCATGCTGAGAGTCACAAAGTGCCAACCTTTTTTTTTCTATGTTCCCGTGACATTCACTTTATTATTATTTTTCTTTGTTGTACATTCAATGAAATGGTGCACACAGGTTTCACATAAATCAAAGTAAATCTGCAGCAGCGATTAATTCCGCTATATACAAATACACAGCGGTAATGAGTATAAATTAGTGTATTCCAACGCAACTAACTGAGCAACACAGTACTGTAGATCGTCAGCATTTGTGTATTGTACCTGATCTGAACTCCCTCCCTGTCCACTGCATGACCTGTGCAGGCTCCCAGGGGGGAAGGGCGATGGGGGTAGGGAGAGGCGGTGGAAAACACTGTGCTTTTGAAATACAAGTATTAACGTCCGAGTCCCCTAAGGCATAAACCAACACCAATGGGAAGGAAGTGCCAACCTTTTTTTAATGTGTTCCTCTTAACATTCACTTTATTATTATTATTTTTCTTTGTTATACATTCATTGGAAGGGTGCACACAGGTTTCACATAAATCAGAGTGGGCGGTGGATTTTCCTACATACAGTAGTATACTGTTGCACATGTCTTGTAACCTGATCGGAACTCCCTCCCTGTCTACTGCATGTACTTTGCAGGCTCCCAGGGGGGGAAGGGGAAAGTGGGATGGGGGTAGGGTGAGGCAGTGGAAAATATGTTCAAAGAAAAGGCATAATCAAAACCATGGGGAACTTTGCGGTGTATCGTTATGCGCAAAGACCTCACTTATCCCTATCACCCCTGTGTATTTTAGCTAGGGGATTCTGACGCTCCTTCAGCATTGCCCCGTGACCTACCAAATCTGTGCTGTTACTTGCTCCATAGCCGAGGGCCTCCATTGGGCGAGGAGACACAGGCGGTAGCCATTTCAATTGAGTCTGCCCTGCTATAGAATTGTATGTATACCATATGGTGCATAGACCCTAAACAGTACAACTGCTCCTGCAGCTTTGCCCTAGTTTACGTGAATAACTCCCTCCCTGTCTACTGCATGACCTGTGCAGGATCCCAGGGGGGAAGGGCGATGGGCAAGCGGGAGGCGGTGGAAAATACTGTGCTTTTGAAATGCAAGTACTGTATGAGTCTGAGTCCCCAGTAGCCTCCTGCTAGCCTATTGCCCTTCCCCCCTGGGAGCCTGCACAGATCATGCAGTAGACAGGGAGGGAATTCAGGTCATGTGCAATACACAAACGCCGAATATCTACTGTATAGTACTGTTTTGCTCACAGTAGCGTCAGAATACACTCATTTCTACTCATTCCCGCTGTTTAGTTGCATTTAGCGTAAAGAATCGCTCCTGCAGATGTACTCTGATTTATATGTAACTTGTGTGCACCTTTCCATTGACTGTCTTACAATGTAGATAAAATAATACATTGTATTATTACAATAAAAAAAAAAAAAGAAGGCACATCACGTCTCGAACCCAGGACCCCCAGCGTGGGAGGTGGGAGCCTTCACCCCTAGCCCACGACGCCTCATGAGAGACTCCCAATTTCATGTGTGAAAGTACTGCAAACAGTGCCCGGCCCCACCCCATTGGTGTTGGTTTATGCCTTAGAGGACTCGGACGCTCGCATTTGTAAAGCACGGTATTTTCCACCGCCTCCTGCTAGCTTATTGCCCTTCCCCCCTGGGAGCCTGCACAGATCATGCAGTAGACAGGGAGGGAATTCAGGTCATGTGCAATACACAAACGCCGAATATCTACTGTATAGTACTGTTTTGCTCACTTAGTAGCGTCAGAATACACTCATTTCTACTCATTGCCGTTGTGCAGTTGCATTTAGCGTAAAGAATCGCTCCTGCAGATGTACTTTGATTTATGTGAAACCTGTGTGCATCCTTCCATTGGATGTATTAGAGAGAAATTTTTTTTTTTTTAAATGAATGTCACGGGAACACATAAAAAAAATGGTTGGCATTTCCTTCCCATTGGTGTTGGTTTACAGTATGCCGTAGTGGACTCGGACGCTCATGTAATTGCATTTCAAAGGCACAGTACAGTATTTCCCATCGTCTCCCCCTACCCCCATCGCCCTTCCCCCCTGGGAGCCTGCACAGGGAGGGAATTCAGGTCATGTGCAATACACAAACGCTTAAGATCTAAAGTACTGTTTTGCTCAGTTAGTAGCGTCAGAATACCCTCATTTCATTCCCGCTATTTAGTTGCATTTAGCGTAAAGAATCGCTCCTGCAGATGTACTCTGATTTATATGTAACTTGTGTGCACCTTTCCATTGACTGTCTTACAATGTAGATAAAATAATAGTGTATTATTACAATAATAAAAAAAAAAAGAAGGCACATCACGTCTCGAACCCAGGACCCCCAGCGTGGGAGGTGGGAGCCTTCACCCCTAGCCCACGACGCCTCATGAGAGACTCCCAATTTCATGTGTGAAAGTACTGCAAACAGCGCCCGGCCCCCACCCCATTGGTGTTGGTTTATGCCTTAGAGGACTCGGACGCTCGCATTTGTAAAGCACGGTATTTTCCACCGCCTCCTGCTAGCTACTGTAGCCCTCCATTCCCAGACGCTCATGTATTTTAAAAGCACGGTGTTTATACATTGTCCTGTACATTCTTCCTTTTACACAATTACTGTAGTTGCGTCTCCATACACATACAGTACTCCATACTTTTTCCACCGCCTCCCGTTACGCCTACAGTATTGCCAGAGCTGTAGATCAATCCGCCGCTATACTGTACGATCGAAAGTACTGGATTAGTGGAGCATTAGCCACACAGTGGTGGAGATGTGTAATGCATGATGAGTATCTAGATCGCCTCAACGCGCCTACCTGTGATTAAACTCAGCTATCGCCTTAGCGTGACTAAACGCCCGTCTCGGCGGAGAAACAGTCAAGATAAAGGTGGCTACATCTGTAGTTGTCAGATTTTTTTTGAAAAAACATTGTAATGCCCATGGCAACCAATGCTGATTGGTTGCCATGGGCAACTTCCCCACTGGCTCACTTGTCCGCTCTTATCACTGCTTAGTAAATGTCCCCCTTAGCCTATTGTGTCTGTAGTTTAGTAGCAAAATGTACATTTTGAACATGACAGAAAAAAAGAACCTGTTTCTAACAATGTAATGTTAGAAATAGGTTCTTTTTTTCTGCCATGTTCAAAATTTACATGTAGTAACATCTAGAATTTGCATACTATAAAATTATACAGAGCTGATGATTGGTTGATGGGGCAACTTCTCCACTGGCTCACTTCTCCGCTCTTATCACTGCTTAGTAAATGTCCCCCTAAATGTTATAGGGTGCAATTTTTTTTGCAGGCTCAATCTTGCAACTGCTGACAAATTTGGAAGGTGTTAGTTTGTCCCGCACCTCACAAATGTAATAGCCTGCGAATGTCTGAGTTTTAGGCTATTACAAATGCAAGTTTGTCTAGTGGTTAAACATGTACCTTGCAATGTGAGTTTCATTACAAGGTGCGAGCTGTACAGGAGCATGCACAGAGCATTGAGATCCATGCATGCTTCTGTGTTTAAAAGTTAGCAAAAACAGTAAAAAACTACGCTGTGCTTTCCTGTTTTTTTTTTACTTTTTTCCTACCTTTTACAGACAGAAGCTCGAACAGATCTCCATGATCTGTGCATGCTTCTGTAAAAACATTTACTGAACTCATACCCTATTACATTTAACACAATGTCTCATGCATAGCTTCCAGGAAGAAAACAGATACTTTAAAAACATACAATAGCTGTGAGAAGCAGATTCCACAGACAAGCTTTGACTCGATTAACACCTGTGACTCGCTATGGTATGCTCCTGCTAGCTGCAGCGTGTTGCCCTACCACAGGGCCGTAACTAGCGGTGTGCGCAATCGGTGCCTGGCCCACATCGCATATGCACTGTGGGTGCAAGTCCGCCGCAGTACCCGCACGGCTGTTCTGTCGGTCGGTCAGTTTACAGAGGCAGCGTTGCAGCTTCCCGTACACGCTCCATCCCTCCCGAGCCCCAACGTCCGCTTCTGTTTCCGGAGTCTCATGGAAAAGGGTCGGCCACCGCTTGCTCCAGAGCTAAATGTAACTATAACACACACACAGCACAATTTATAATTTGGTGCAATGTGTAAATGAGAACTCTACCTGGAGCAATGTGTAAAAGGGGGCTCTACCTGGCGCAATGTGTAAAAGGGGGCTCTACCTGGCGAAGTGCGTAAAAGGGGGCTCTACCTGGCGCAATGTTTAAAAGGAGGCTCTATCTGGCCCAATGTGTAAAAGGGGACTCTACCTGGTGCAAATTGTAAAAGGGGACACCACCTGGAATAATGTTTGACAGTGGCACTACCTGTTGTAATGTGTAAAAGGGGACTCTACCTGGCATAGTGTGTAAAATGGGGCTGTACCTGGTGCAGTATGTAAAAGGGGCTCTACCTGGCATTGTAAAATGGGACTCTACCTGGCGCAATATGAAAAAGTGGGATGTACCTGGCTTAATGTGTAAAAGGGGCTCTAGCAGGAATAATGTTTGACTGGCTCTACCTGGCGCAATGTATAAAAGGGGGCTCTGCCTAGTGTAATGTGTGTAATTTGCACTACTGTGTGGCGTAATTTGAATAAAGGAATCTACTGTGCGGCGTAATATGAAATGATATTATTTTGTGACCAAGTCCCTTCCCCATGAAGCCACACCCCTATATTTGTGCAGCACGCCTTTGGTGTGCGTTGTCCCTGTTTTGAATATGGGGGGGGATACCAATTCTCTTTTTGGCAGAAGGCACCAAGATGTCTAGTTACAGCTCTGCCCTACCTTCTCCTGTTATTACTAACAAGTGAATCCTATAGTGAATGATGTACTTACCACGTGTTGCAGTTCTGGTCTTTCTTTTAGCTCTTCAACTACTTTGTCAACCTACAAATGATGCAAAGAAAAATTAAATAAAAGGCTCCATACAGAATAGTCGTCAATCTCAGTAGATAAAGTAAAGGTGTGTAACAAGGATAAAGCTATAGAGATGTGTTTTCATACACCTATCCTTTTTTCGTCATATTGTTCAAGTAACCTGGCGCGACCCACAGGTATCTATTCCCATGCTGCATACTTTTTTCTCAGTTTTTGCATCTCAGTATGCATATAGTGTACTAGGTATTCGTATCGGACCTGTCTTTTGCCTTGTTAAACAGACTGCATACTTTTTCCTCAATATTGTGTCTTACTTTGCTTATAGTGTACTATGTACTTAAAATTAGTATTTTATAACAAAGGAATTGGTCGCAGATGAATCATAAGGATGCATGGCACAAGTCACTCATATCGGACCTGTGTTTTGTCTTTGTACCCTTACTTGAGTCTTAGTTCGCATACGCGGGCTATTACCGGGCTATTTGGCACAATTAGAAAATAAGTATACAGAATTCTATTAGTTTTTTGACAAGCACAAATTATGAAAGTTACTGATAAATATTAGCAAACTATATAACTGATATGATTGCAATTAATTATGTAACAAGAATGTCTGTAGCTCTATTTGTAACAAATACAAAAATAAGATTGTAAAAATAGGCATGCTTAGGCAAGGTTAATGACTGCCTTGAGCTTGGTGAGTCTGTACTAACGCAGTGATTTCCGGTTCTGTGTCAGTTCCCATCAGTCGTAGGTCACCTCTTTCATGAAATATTTGGTTGAAGCAATGCGCTGAACCCTTTTTCAAGTATGTGGAAGGAAAAGCCAGCATCAATACTGTTATTTATTTTTTTGCCAAAGAAGAGGGTAAGAGTTCTTTATTTTGATCCAAAACTGCTCTTAACCACTTTAAATGAACAATACTTGGGCCTCACATGTTGCAAGTCTGTCAATTCCTCTGAATATATGTACTGAGAAAGGCTTCATCACACAATCTGGATTGTCCGGATCACAATTTTTTTTTACATTTTGTGAGATGTAAAGAAAAAAATTTTAAATAATTTTCTTTCAATCCTCCATAATTTGAAATCCATACCAGTTTGAAGACTCGGAAATTGATAAAAGTCTTGACGAATAAGATTACTCTTAAGTACAGAAGGTCCAGTGTGGTGAAGAATACACTAAATATTCCTTTGGCCTTTATAAAATTAATGTTCTCATCTTGAAGTTTGTTATTTACTTAATTACATTTGTCAGTTAGATAGGCTACATCATGCTGATGTGTTTTAATTTCAATAACTATCAAAAAGGTTGTTGAAACGCTACAATTACCTTTAGAAAGCCATATAGCTTCTGTGTGCAAATGTAGACGTTCAAAATCTTCCCCATTTTCTTGACATCATAGGGGTGTATTCCATAGCTGTCGGAAGCTGCTATCTTGTCGGAAAGACAGCTGCTTCCGATAGATTTTGGTCAGAAAGGGCTCCGACCTATTCAATATTTGTTGTTTTTTCCGACAAGTCGGGAATTCCCGACTTGTCGGAAAACACATGGATTGGCGGAATAGCCGCCGATCCACATGCTTCTGTCGGAAACGAGGCCAAATCCGACATGTTTTGCCACATTTCCGACAATCTCAATCCGACATTAAAAAAAGTCGGATTAAGGTGGGGTGACGGGGAACGGTGCGGCGGGCTATGGGGAGCGGTGCGGCTGGTTATGGGGAGCGGGGCAGCGTGCTAGGAGCAGCAGGGCACGCAGGATCTGATGGGGCGCGCCCCTTCCCCCGGCAGCGCTACCCAGCCGGCACTGGGATACACGGCTAAGTGGCGTGAACTTCTGCTCCCTCCAGCAGCTCCCTATGACCTCATACACAGGGAGCTGCTGACAGGAGATGCACGGACGCCGGCCAAATCCGACAGTCGGATTTGGCCACTCTGTTGAATAGGGCTTGTCGGATCCATTCTGACAAATGCATGTCGGAGTGGACCCGACTCTTATTGAATATACCTCATAATCGCAAATAAGGCTTCAGTGAGAAAGCCCCTATTTTATTAACACTAACGACATAACGCAGTTTCATGCATAAAAAGAAAGAAAAAAGTCTCATAATATACTTACAGAGATTTTGCCTTCATTGTCCAAAAGCATATCCACAGCTTTCTAAAGAAAAAAAAATATCAATGCATATAATAAAACACTTTAAAAAATGAAAGGTAACTGTATGTATAATTGGTAATACAGGACAGGAGATCAAAGTAGACAGAGGTGATTTAATAACAGACTATAAACTGGTTAGTAAATCTATGCATGTAAAAATTTGCAATATTGTAGACTATATCGGAACCGATAACAATTGAAAACAATAGCTGTAAAGCAATGTGTAAGGGAGGGTTGCTAAAGAAAAAAATAGAGATAGCAAAAGAGAAGTTAAAAGAATATGAGCGTTAAAGAGGTTACAATACCAAAGAAGATAAGTACCATTACACTGGTATTTCAGATGGAAAGCTCTTATTATATACTAGATATGTTATATGTTTGTAATGGTTATACTGTATTAGGAAAGAGATGTGATCACCATCAGTGGCTGATTTTACCTATGGGCTGCAGGGCTGCGCCCCTCCCCCCTCATTAAAATCTGCCACTTCAGTGAGCTCAGCTGAGCTGACTACCTGGGAATTTTAGATTGTTTTAGTTTTTTTGTATGTGTTCACTGTTGCTTTGTTTTGAGGGGAATATACTGATAAACACATTTTTATTGTAAATGAGTGGTTAGGAAAAATAAGGTAATCTGTTATTTCAGTACTTACACTACGTACATAGGGATAACAAATGTATCTACTTTACACAATGTCTTAGAAACCTGGGTTTACATATTACTTCTAAAAGACTGAGTGTAACATTACAGTCAGTGAAGAAGAGACAGAAGAGGTATTTAATTAGGGCCCAGGCGAAAAAACTGCACTTTTTAGAATTTTTTTTAGGGCGAATGGGAATTCGCACTATTCAATAGCAGGGCTATTTTATCGCCTAGGTGAAAAATTAGTCAGAATCCACATGTTTTCGTTCCTGCGCTGGCGAAAACGCGGGCCATTTTTGCTGATTTTGAAGCATTTTTCGCCAAGGCCTTTTCGCTAAAAAAAATAAATGTGAAATGGCATTGTTGAAAATGCCTTACAAACAGGCGAAAAAGGCCCGCAATTGAATATGCAGGGAGTGCATTCAATAGCTCCGAAATTATCGGAGCTAACTGAATACCCCCTTAAGCATCGTAAGGTTGTATTTTTAGTGGATTCTAATGTGCAGTGACCTTTAGGAGAGGAATCAATAGTGATAGGGATAAAACATCACTGTATAATATGCAATATGTGAAGACTAGTAGATGTTTAGGTATCCAAGGTTCTCAAAAGCAGATTTAAAAATTAGTGTGTGTGTACAGTATATACGAGGGTGGTTCATTAAGTAAGGTAACAAGACCTCTCACATGTGTAATGTTTTATATTTCATTCTAATATCCCATCACACCAGAGTAGGTAGCCCACTGCTTTCCCTCACAGCCCAACATCAGTTTTAAGATGGCGGAGCTGGCGGAAACATGGTCAAACATTGAAGTGTGTCGTGCGATCAGATTTCTGCATCTGATAAACATCACCAAATTGTCAAGGTATATAGTTATAAAGTCACGTAAACAGTAGGGATGAGCGGGTTCGGTTCCTCGGAATCCGAACCCGCCCGAACTTCATGTTTTTTTACACGGGGCCGAGCGACTCGGATCTTCCCGCCTTGCTCGGTTAACCCGAGCGCGCCCGAACGTCATCATCCCGCTGTCGGATTCTCGCGAGGCTCGGATTCTATCGCGAGACTCGGATTCTATATAAGGAGCCGCGCGTCGCCGCCATTTTCACACGTGCATTGAGATTGATAGGGAGAGGACGTGGCTGGCGTCCTCTCCGTTTATAGAGAAGAGAGTGAGACAGTAGAGAGAGACACAGTAGTAATTTTGGGGAGCATTAGGAGGAGTACTAGTTAGTAGTTACTTGCTGAAGTGATAGATAGTGTGACTGTATATTATCTGACTTGTGGGGGAGACACTGACAGTGGGGAGCAGTTAGAGTCTGAGAGCAGGACCCAGGAGTACATATAACGTACAGTGCACACTTTTGCTGCCAGAGTGCCACACTGCCATTGTGACCACACTGACCACCAGTATAATATATATTGTGATTGTCTGCTTAGGAGTACTACTTGCAAGTTGCTGATAGTGTGACCAGTGACCTGACCACCAGTCACCACCAGTTTAATATATATATATATATATATATATATATATAATTGTATATAATATATATATAATATTGTATACCACCTACCCGTGGTTTTTTTTTTTTTCCTTTCTTCTTTATACATACTACTATAGTAGCTTACTGTAGCAGTCTGCGGTGCTGCTGAGCTGACTGTGTCCAGCAGGTCCGTCATCAGTCATTACATAATAAATATATATACCTGTCCGGCTGCAGTACTAGTGATATTATATATATATATATATATATATATATATATATTGATTTCATCTCATTATCATCCAGTCTATATTAGCAGCAGACACAGTACGGTAGTCCACGGCTGTAGCTACCTCTGTGTCGGCAGTCGCTCGTCCATCCATAATTGTATACCACCTACCCGTGGTTTTTTTTTTTCTTTCTTCTTTATACATACTACTATAGTAGCTTACTGTAGCAGTCTGCGGTGCTGCTGAGCTGACTGTGTCCAGCAGGTCCGTCATCAGTCATTACATAATAAATATATATACCTGTCCGGCTGCAGTACTAGTGATATTATATATATATATATATATATATATATATATATATTGATTTCATCTCCTTATCATCCAGTCTATATTAGCAGCAGACACAGTACGGTAGTCCACGGCTGTAGCTACCTCTGTGTCGGCAGTCGCTCGTCCATCCATAATTGTATACCACCTACCCGTGGTTTTTTTTTTTTTCTTCTTTATACATACTACTATAGTAGCTTACTGTAGCAGTCTGCGGTGCTGCTGAGCTGACAGTGTCCAGCAGGTCCGTCATCAGTCATTACATAATAAATATATCTACCTGTCCGGCTGCAGTACTAGTGTGATATAATATATATTGATTTCATCTCATTATCATCCAGTCTATATTAGCAGCAGACACAGTACGGTAGTCCACGGCTGTAGCTACCTCTGTGTCGGCAGTCGCTCGTCCATCCATAATTGTATACCACCTACCCGTGGTTTTTTTTTTTTCTTTCTTCTTTATACATACTACTATAGTAGCTTACTGTAGCAGTCTGCGGTGCTGCTGAGCTGACAGTGTCCAGCAGGTCCGTCATCAGTCATTACATAATAAATATATCTACCTGTCCGGCTGCAGTACTAGTGTGATATAATATATATTGATTTCATCTCATTATCATCCAGTCTATATTAGCAGCAGACACAGTACGGTAGTCCACGGCTGTAGCTACCTCTGTGTCGGCAGTCGCTCGTCCATCCATAATTGTATACCACCTACCCGTGGTTTTTTTTTTCTTTCTTCTTTATACATACTACTATAGTAGCTTACTGTAGCAGTCTGCGGTGCTGCTGAGCTGACAGTGTCCAGCAGGTCCGTCATCAGTCATTACATAATAAATATATATACCTGTCCGGCTGCAGTACTAGTGATATTATATATATATATATATATATATTGATTTCATCTCATTATCATCCAGTCTATATTAGCAGCAGACACAGTACGGTAGTCCACGGCTGTAGCTACCTCTGTGTCGGCAGTCGCTCGTCCATCCATAATTGTATACCACCTACCCGTGGTTTTTTTTTTTCTTTCTTCTTTATACATACTACTATAGTAGCTTACTGTAGCAGTCTGCGGTGCTGCTGAGCTGACAGTGTCCAGCAGGTCCGTCATCAGTCATTACATAATAAATATATCTACCTGTCCGGCTGCAGTACTAGTGTGATATAATATATATTGATTTCATCTCATTATCATCCAGTCTATATTAGCAGCAGACACAGTACGGTAGTCAACGGCTGTAGCTACCTCTGTGTCGGCAGTCGCTCGTCCATCCATAATTGTATACCACCTACCCGTGGTTTTTTTTTTTTCTTTCTTCTTTATACATACTACTATAGTAGCTTACTGTAGCAGTCTGCGGTGCTGCTGAGCTGACAGTGTCCAGCAGGTCCGTCATCAGTCATTACATAATAAATATATCTACCTGTCCGGCTGCAGTACTAGTGTGATATAATATATATTGATTTCATCTCATTATCATCCAGTCTATATTAGCAGCAGACACAGTACGGTAGTCCACGGCTGTAGCTACCTCTGTGTCGGCAGTCGCTCGTCCATCCATAAGTATACTAGTATCCATCCATCTCCATTGTTTACCTGAGGTGCCTTTTAGTTGTGCCTATTAAAATATGGAGAACAAAAATGTTGAGGTTCCAAAATTAGGGAAAGATCAAGATCCACTTCCACCTCGGGCTGAAGCTGCTGCCACTAGTCATGGCCGAGACGATGAAATGCCAGCAACGTCGTCTGCCAAGGCCGATGCCCAATGTCATAGTACAGAGCATGTAAAATCCAAAACACCAAATATCAGTAAAAAAAGGACTCCAAAATCTAAAATAAAATTGTCGGAGGAGAAGCGTAAACTTGCCAATATGCCATTTACCACACGGAGTGGCAAGGAACGGCTGAGGCCCTGGCCTATGTTCATGGCTAGTGGTTCAGCTTCACATGAGGATGGAAGCACTCAGCCTCTCGCTAGAAAACTGAAAAGACTCAAGCTGGCAAAAGCACCGCAAAGAACTGTGCGTTCTTCGAAATCCCAAATCCACAAGGAGAGTCCAATTGTGTCGGTTGCGATGCCTGACCTTCCCAACACTGGACGTGAAGAGCATGCGCCTTCCACCATTTGCACGCCCCCTGCAAGTGCTGGAAGGAGCACCCGCAGTCCAGTTCCTGATAGTCAGATTGAAGATGTCAGTGTTGAAGTACACCAGGATGAGGAGGATATGGGTGTTGCTGGCGCTGGGGAGGAAATTGACAAGGAGGATTCTGATGGTGAGGTGGTTTGTTTAAGTCAGGCACCCGGGGAGACACCTGTTGTCCGTGGGAGGAATAGGGCCGTTGACATGCCTGGTGAAAATACCAAAAAAATCAGCTCTTCGGTGTGGAAGTATTTCACCAGAAATGCGGACAACATTTGTCAAGCCGTGTGTTGCCTTTGTCAAGCTGTAATAAGTAGGGGTAAGGACGTTAACCACCTCGGAACATCCTCCCTTATACGTCACCTGCAGCGCATTCATAATAAGTCAGTGACAAGTTCAAAAACTTTGGGCAACAGCGGAAGCAGTCCACTGACCAGTAAATCCCTTCCTCTTGTAACCAAGCTCACGCAAACCACCCCACCAACTCCCTCAGTGTCAATTTCCTCCTTCCCCAGGAATGCCAATAGTCCTGCATGCCATGTCACTGGCAATTCTGACGAGTCCTCTCCTGCCTGGGATTCCTCCGATGCATCCTTGCGTGTAACGCCTACTGCTGCTGGCGCTGCTGTTGTTGCTGCTGGGAGTCGATGGTCATCCCAGAGGGGAAGTCGTAAGCCCACTTTTACTACTTCCACCAAGCAATTGACTGTCCAACAGTCCTTTGCGAGGAAGATGAAATATCACAGCAGTCATCCTGTTGCAAAGCGGATAACTGAGGCCTTGACAACTATGTTGGTGTTAGACGTGCGTCCGGTATCCGCCGTTAGTTCACAGGGAACTAGACAATTTCTTGAGGCAGTGTGCCCCCGTTACCAAATACCATCTAGGTTCCACTTCTCTAGGCAGGCGATACCGAGAATGTACACGGACATCAGAAAAAGACTCACCAGTGTCCTAAAAAATGCATTTGTACCCAATGTCCACTTAACCACGGACATGTGGACAAGTGGAGCAGGGCAGGGTCAGGACTATATGACTGTGACAGCCCACTGGGTAGATGTATGGACTCCCGCCGCAAGAACAGCAGCGGCGGCACCAGTAGCAGCATCTCGCAAACGCCAACTCTTTCCTAGGCAGGCTACGCTTTGTATCACCGGTTTCCAGAATACGCACACAGCTGAAAACCTCTTACGGCAACTGAGGAAGATCATCGCGGAATGGCTTACCCCAATTGGACTCTCCTGTGGATTTGTGGCATCGGACAACGCCAGCAATATTGTGTGTGCATTAAATATGGGCAAATTCCAGCACATCCCATGTTTTGCACATACCTTGAATTTGGTGGTGCAGAATTTTTTAAAAAACGACAGGGGCGTGCAAGAGATGCTGTCGGTGGCCAGAAGAATTGCGGGACACTTTCGGCGTACAGGCACCACGTACAGAAGACTGGAGCACCACCAAAAACGCCTGAACCTGCCCTGCCATCATCTGAAGCAAGAAGTGGTAACGAGGTGGAATTCAACCCTCTATATGCTTCAGAGGTTGGAGGAGCAGCAAAAGGCCATTCAAGCCTATACAATTGAGCACGATATAGGAGGTGGAATGTACCTGTCTCAAGCGCAGTGGAGAATGATTTCAACGTTGTGCATGGTTCTGCAACCTTTTGAACTTACCACACGTGAAGTCAGTTCAGACACTGCCAGCCTGAGTCAGGTCATTCCCCTCATCAGGCTTTTGCAGAAGAAGCTGGAGGCATTGAAGGAGGAGCTAAAAGGGAGCGATTCCGCTAGGCATGTGGGACTTGTGGATGGAGCCCTTAATTCGCTTAACAAGGATTCACGGGTGGTCAATCTGTTGAAATCAGAGCACTACATTTTGGCCACCGTGCTCGATCCTAGATTTAAAAACTTCCTTGGATCTCTCTTTCCGGCAGACAAAGACCTGCTGGTGACAAAATTGTCAAGTCAAGCGGAACGCGACCTGTCAACATCTCCTCCTTCACATTCTCCCGCAACTGGGGGTGCGAGGAAAAGGCTCAGAATTCCGAGCCCACCCGCTGGCGGTGATGCAGGGCAGTCTGGAGCGACTGCTGATGCTGACATCTGGTCCGGACTGAAGGACCTGACAACGATTACGGACATGTCGTCTACTGTCACTGCATATGATTCTCTCACCATTGAAAGAATGGTGGAGGATTATATGAGTGACCGCATCCAAGTAGGCACGTCAGACAGTCCGTACTTATACTGGCAGGAAAAAGAGGCAATTTGGAGGCCCTTGCACAAACTGGCTTTATTCTACCTAAGTTGCCCTCCCACAAGTGTGTACTCCGAAAGAGTGTTTAGTGCCGCCGCTCACCTTGTCAGCAATCTGCATACGAGGTTACTTCCAGAAAATGTGGAGAAGATGATGTTCATTAAAATGAATTATAATCAATTCCTCCGTGGAGACATTGACCAGCAGCAATTGCCTCCACAAAGTACACAGGGAGCTGAGATGGTGGATTCCAGTGGGGACGAATTGATAATCTGTGAGGAGCGGGATGTACACGGTGATATATCGGAGGATGATGATGAGGTGGACATCTTGCCTCTGTAGAGCCAGTTCGTGCAAGGAGAGATTAATTGCTTCTTTTTCGGAGGGGGTCCAAACCAACCCGTCATTTCAGTCACAGTCGTGTGGCAGACCCTGTCACTGAAATGATGGGTTGGTTAAAGTGTGCATGTCCTGTTTATACAACATAAGGGTGGGTGGGAGGGCCCAAGGACAATTCCATCTTGCACCTCTTTTTTCTTTCATTTTTATTTGCGTCATGTGCTGTTTGGGGAGGGTTTTTTGGAAGGGCCATCCTGCGTGACACTGCAGTGCCACTCCTAGATGGGCCAGGTGTTTGTGTCGGCCACTAGGGTCGCTTATCTTACTCACACAGCTACCTCATTGCGCCTCTTTTTTTCTTCTTTGCGTCATGTGCTGTTTGGGGAGTGTTTTTTGGAAGGGCCATCCTGCGTGACACTGCAGTGCCGCTCCTAGATGGGCCAGGTGTTTGTGTCGGCCACTAGGGTCGCTTATCTTACTCACACAGCTACCTCATTGCGCCTCTTTTTTTCTTCTTTGCGTCATGTGCTGTTTGGGGAGTGTTTTTTGGAAGGGCCATCCTGCGTGACACTGCAGTGCCACTCCTAGATGGGCCAGGTGTTTGTGTCGGCCACTAGGGTCGCTTATCTTACTCACACAGCTACCTCATTGCGCCTCTTTTTTTCTTCTTTGCGTCATGTGCTGTTTGGGGAGTGTTTTTTGGAAGGGCCATCCTGCGTGACACTGCAGTGCCACTCCTAGATGGGCCAGGTGTTTGTGTCGGCCACTAGGGTCGCTTAGCTTAGTCATCCAGCGACCTCGGTGCAAATTTTAGGACTAAAAATAATATTGTGAGGTGTGAGGTATTCAGAATAGACTGAAAATGAGTGGAAATTATGGTTTTTGAGGTTAATAATACTTTGGGATCAAAATGACCCCCAAATTCTATGATTTAAGCTGTTTTTTAGTGTTTTTTGAAAAAAACACCCGAATCCAAAACACACCCGAATCCGACAAAAAAAATTCGGTGAGGTTTTGCCAAAACGCGGTCGAACCCAAAACACGGCCGCGGAACCGAACCCAAAACCAAAACACAAAACCCGAAAAAGTGCATATCCCTAGTAAACAGGTTTGACCATGGTGGCCTAGCGGGACATGGAGTAGCAGCTCGGCGTGAGTGCTCTCCGCTCCCGATCATCCGACATCATATCCTGTGAGGACCCCCCGAGCCCCAAATATACTGGCTGATAGGGGAAGGCTCCGGGCGGCTGCAGAGACATCGGGAGCCGCCGGGCGGGCACGGACTGCGGAGGACCAGAGCGCCGAAGATCTCCCCCCTGCTCTCCCCTCACACCTTAAAATGGCGCCGGGACTTCCGGCCTCGGCTCTCTGGCGCGGTCTCGCGTACACGCGTTGAGAGGGAGCCGCTCACAAGGGGGACGACAGAGAGGCCCTGCGGGAGCCTGTGGTGCTTTCTCCTCCAGAATCTGCTGGCAGCTGCTGAGAGTCATACTACCCGCGGCCCCCCCTCACCTGGGGGAATGAGGTGCTGAACGGCTGGATCTGCACACCGCTCTCCTGGCTCCCTCCGGCGCAGCTGAAATCTGAGGTACCCTCAACCCCCCCTCGCACCTCCTGTGTTGCCTGGGTGCTGGATGGCCTAGGGTTGGGAGGCCCATTTGATAAGGGGATCGGGTTTCCTTCTCAGTGGTCTCCCCTGCATGCATCCCTGGAACTGCGCTAAATTGCTATATATGAGTGCCTGAGGTGCTGTGACTGTGTCCTGCTGACTCCATTGTGTGCACATTTTATTGATACTCTGATACACACAACCTCTGGGCTGCTAATTGATATTCTCTGTGCCATTGATTCTGCATTATTCTAAGATATCTCCAAAATGGTGAAGAATCATCATAAATCCACTGCGGCCCGGCTTGCACAATACTCGCATACTCCTAGGGGGCGCGCGGCGGCACCGGATGGGAGTGGGGACGCCCCGTCACCGGGGTCCCCCAGCCACTCGACATCATCCATCGATGCCTCTGATGACGTGCTGCAGAAAGTGTTGGAAGCCCTGGCGGCTAGCGAATCTCGTCTATCTGACAAGATAGGTCAAGTACAAGCGGACCTGACTATAATCCATCACGACATCCAAAAGGTCAGAGAGAGAGTCGGGGAGGTTGAGGCACGTACATCCACGCTGGAGGATAAACTCCCCCCGCTTAGCTCCCGTGTCACCGCCATTGATGGTCAGCTGTCCGATATTAAAAACAAGATGCTAGATATGGAGGGCAGACTGAGAAGGAATAATATCCGTTTCGTGGGACTCCCGGAGAAGGAGGAGGGTAACTCCCCGGAACAGTTCGTGGAATCCTGGTTGAAAAATTCCTTTGAAGCTGATTCCTTTACGCCGTTTTTCACGGTGGAGAGGGCTCACAGAATCCCTTTCAGACCGCTGCCGCCGGGTGCGCCGCCGCGCACACTCATAGCAAAATTCCTTCACTATCGAGATAGGGATGCTGTTCTATCTTTGGCACGCACCAAGGGGCCCTTGATGTGGAATGGTTCCAAAATTTCAGTGTTTCCTGACTTTGCGCTGGAGGTGCAAAAGGATCGTGCACAATTTATTCCGATTAAAAGACGCCTCAGGGAACTCAACCTACAATATGCGATGCTGTTTCCTTCTAGACTGAGGGTGGTGGCAGACGGAGAATCAAAATTTTTTGCTACACCTCGGGACGCTGCCCAGTGGTTAGATCGATGGGCCCCGGCCAGACGGGCGCTTGCTCCTGATTCTTAAAGTTTAATGTATATTGATATGCCTAGGCTGATATTTCTACTGATATCCATGTAGCAATGCACTACTCGGTTGATACTGTATTGCTCCTGCCAATGCTTATCTTATGTTTTCATTGATGTTTCTGGTTAAGGCTCGGGGTGGGATCTCCTCACCTCTAGCTAAGGGAGGGGGACCTACGCTTTTTTGTCTTTTGGTCATTTTATTCATTGCCCTTTTATGTTAGGGTAGTTTGTTTTTGCTTAAGGGGAACAGGTTATTGGGGGAAGGTATGCCTCAGTTCGGGAGGGTATACAGGGTGGGGGGACAGGATGGGAGGGTTTGTAGTTTGTTGTTTCTTTTCTGTTTTTCTTTTTGTGCATGTGCTGCAGACACTATGGGCTCACTGACTTCTACTACTATAACAAATTTAGATGTTAAGGGCCTGGCGGGGATACGCGGGACCGACCATATCTTTTGTCATGTCTTGACTTATGGCCTCTAATCAACTTAAACTCCTATCCTGGAATGTCCGGGGGCTGAACGATAAGGTTAAACGTTCACTAGTGCTTCGACATGTTAAACAATTTGCTCCAGATGTTATCTGCCTCATGGAGACTCACTTAGTGGGGGCCAAGGTCCTAGCTCTCAAGAAACCGTGGGTGGGATGGGCATACCACTCCACCCATACGTCACATTCACGTGGTGTATCCGTTTTGGTTCGAAGGTCGGTCCCGTTTGTCCTTGACCGGGTCCAATTGGACCAGTGGGGCAGATATGTCTTTTTAAAATGTCAAGTCTATGCTATGTCTGTACTTATCCTGGCTGTCTATATACCGCCCCCTTATTCTCCGGAGGTTCTTAGAAAGGCAGCTGAGTTTATCACAATGTATCCAAATGTTGCTATAGTTTGCCTTGGTGACTTTAACAATGTCCTCGACCATGCTTTAGATCGAACTAGACGGTCCCCTGTTGCTCCTGTGGTGCGGGGGAGGGACTTTGCGCTACTGGTGGACAGTCTGGGCTTGGTCGATGCATGGAGGGTTCGCCATCCTGGCACAAGACAGTATACATGCTTTTCTCCTACCTACTCATCCTTTTCTAGGATAGACCTGGCCCTCACCTCTAAGGGCCTGCTCCCGCGGGTGCTTGATGTTCATTACGCTACTAGGGGCATATCAGATCACTCCCCGATAATTCTCAATCTTGATATGGGAGATGTTAGGGGGGCACGGTTTTGGAGGTTCAATCCCTTTTGGCTGACTCAGATGGGCACCGGTGCGGAGTTGGAGGAGACGTGGGAGGCCTTTTTGCGGGAAAACCAAGGTTCAGTGTCTGACTCAATTCTATGGGATGCCTTTAAAGCACATGTCCGTGGCACCCTGATCAAGAGAGTGGCTGCTTTGAAGTCTGGCTATACTAGGGGCGAACGTGATATTGAGGCGAGATGTAGGAGGCTGGAGCTGCAGTATATGACCGATGGCCTGGACACCACAACGGAGAGGTGGTTGCTGGCGCAGGCTGACTGGCGTGAATGTTTGGCTGAGAAGGCTAAATACCGCCTACTCTATGCTCAACACACATATTATGCAATGGGGGATAGATCTGGCAGCTTCATGGCGGTGCTTGCGAGCGCGGACAGAGCCTCTAATACTAGAGATGAGCGCCGGAAATTTTTCGGGTTTTGTGTTTTGGTTTTGGGTTCGGTTCCGCGGCCGTGTTTTGGGTTCGACCGCGTTTTGGCAAAACCTCACCGAATTTTTTTTGCCGGATTCGGGTGTGTTTTGGATTCGGGTGTTTTTTTCAAAAAACCCTAAAAAACAGCTTAAATCATAGAATTTGGGGGTCATTTTGATCCCAAAGTATTATTAACCTCAAAAACCATAATTTACACTCATTTTCAGTCTATTCTGAATACCTCACACCTCACAATATTATTTTTAGTCCTAAAATTTGCACCGAGGTCGCTGTGTGAGTAAGATAAGCGACCCTAGTGGCCGACACAAACACCGGGCCCATCTAGGAGTGGCACTGCAGTGTCACGCAGGATGTCCCTTCCAAAAAACCCTCCCCAAACAGCACATGACGCAAAGAAAAAAAGAGGCGCAATGAGGTAGCTGTGTGAGTAAGATAAGCGACCCTAGTGGCCGACACAAACACCGGGCCCATCTAGGAGTGGCACTGCAGTGTCACGCAGGATGTCCCTTCCAAAAAACCCTCCCCAAACAGCACATGACGATAAGAAAAAAAGAAGCGCAATGAGGTAGCTGACTGTGTGAGTAAGATAAGCGACCCTAGTGGCCGACACAAACACCGGGCCCATCTAGGAGTGGCACTGCAGTGTCACGCAGGATGGCCCTTCCAAAAAACCCTCCCCAAACAGCACATGACGCAAAGAAAAAAAGAGGCGCAATGAGGTAGCTGACTGTGTGAGTAAGATAAGCGACCCTAGTGGCCGACACAAACACCGGGCCCATCTAGGAGTGGCACTGCAGTGTCACGCAGGATGGCCCTTCCAAAAAACCCTCCCCAAACAGCACATGACGCAAAGAAAAAAAGAGGCGCAATGAGGTAGCTATACACCAACAAAAAACGTGAGGCAGAGATGGCGCAACTTGTCACCCTTAAAGATACACAGAGGTGCTTACACGAAAACGTTCCTACAACAGAATCAAGATGTATATTCTAGAGTCCACCTTCCACAAATATGGATTCTAAAACAATATAGTAAGAAGAAACACAACAAACATAGTGTATTCCGATTAAATTGATTGATGTGTCTTTAATACTTCTTGGTCTCACTCACATATTGCAATTTGTTCAATTCACATATAGAAATCCACAGATGTGATGAATCAGCTTCATAGACATTCAGGAAATGTAAACTCCATATAGCACATAAAAAAGAGAAAAAAAATAGAAAAAATAGTGCAACCCTGTCTGTGTATATTCTTAAAAGGGATATTTATTAAGAAACTCACAAAACACAGACTTGACAATAACATGTAAAATGCTTGGGCATCAGGGCAAAGGGAAAAACAGCCACCGGCAGCATGTATTATAGTCACCGCAAGTCCCGGTATTACTCGAGGTGTCCCCACGCCGTCGGAGCCGTCATCCAAAGTTCCAGTCAGTCCAGCAACCAACAGAAATCCCCAGCTTGAGCGCTTTCGGATATGGTATCCTTCTTCGGAAGCTTGGGGGATAAACGCTATTACCTACTTTAAATAGTGTCCAAATCTTAATCGAATGGAAACAGCTGTCCAGTAAGTCCGCCCTCCGAGCAGGTCCGTGTTTCCAGAAAGTGACGTGTGCGTTTCAATAGGCGGAAGCAGGTCCTTATTGTGGAAAGTGACATGTGCGTTCCAATGAGCAGAAGACACGTCACCGGAAGTGACGTTACGAGACCCAGCTCATACAATGTGCGTTCCATTCCATGCCATTTGTGTACACTGATCGTTTTATAATGTGTTATTCCACTCTGAACTCCATCAGTCACCCAAAAGATATAAAACAGATACAGGAGAAATAACTATATCATAAAATCACTATTTTTTTTAAAAAATTACATTGTTTCATACAAAAAAATTTTGTTTTAAAATATTTCATATATATGTAAAAAATTATTGCTTTTAAAAAACATAAACCCCATTGATAAAAGAGACTTAGAGACTCATCATAAAAACCACTTGAGTTCGAAATCGCTATTCAGTCCCAATGGGACTAAGGTTTTTAGTTTGTATATCCATTTCATTTCTGTTTTAGATAATAAAATATCAGTTTCTTTATTCCTAGGGGTAGAATTAATGGTCTGAATACCCCAAAAGGATTTAAAGTGACAAGGTTTGCAGGCATGTGTCAATTTAAAGTGCTTAGAGACTGTATGGGTATCCAAACCTTTTTTAACATTGCGGATATGTTCCGATAATCTTATTTTTAAGTTTCTGCTTGTCTTTCCGACATACACCAATCCGCAATCACACTCCAGAGCATAAATGACATTACTCGAATTACATGTGATAAAATTCTTAATGGGATATGTATTACCCCCTACCGTGAACTCCTTAATTTTACTTGCACCCTTTGTGCATTTGCACATGGCGCACAGTCCACATCGGTAGAACCCTGTACTTCTAATACTAGTTCTCTTAGACACCTCAATTGAACTATGGACTAACTTGTCTTTAATGGACTTTGATTTTCTATAAATAAACCTTGGTTTTGGGGGTAATATTGGGCCCAAAACTGGATCTTTTATAAGTACCATCCAGTGTTTTTTCATAATGAACTCTATTTCTCTGTGTTGTGAATTAAAATTAGTAATAAAAGACCACTGAAAATCATTTTCTCTCGGTATTTTCTGATTAGTCCCTTGTATAAGATCTCTTCTATCAACAGTTTTTATCCTCTCTTGAGCTTTTATTACTGTCTTTGCTATAACCTTTCTCAATAAACCGATCACATAATTCACCCATTTGTGCCTCACAAATACTAGAGTCAGTGCAATTTCGTTTTACTCTTAGTAGTTGGCTGTATGGAATCCCGTCTAGCCAGTGATCGTGATGTTGGCTTGTTTTTTCAATAAAACCATTCGAATCAGTGGGTTTACGGTATAGCTTCGTATTTAGTGAGCCATTTGCAATATATATACAAAGGTCCAGAAACATTATTTCCTGTTGGCTCATAGTAGTGGTTAGTTTTATATTAAAAGAATTTCTACTAAGTCCTTCAATAAAAACATCCAACTCACTTAAAGATCCACTCCATATAAATAACAGGTCATCTATGTAGCGACGTCAGAGCACCAGGCTCGTCCCGAGCCGCTCTCCATCCCAAACTGTCTCCTCCTCCCAGTAGGCCATGAAGAGGTTGGCATAGCTCGGGGCGAACCTGGTGCCCATAGCAGTCCCCACACGTTGGAGGTAATAGTTACCATTAAAAACAAAATAATTGTTTCTCAAAATAAACTTGATACCTTCCAAAATAAAGGTCTTCAGATCAGAGGAATAATCAGAAAGTTCTAAGAAAAAAGAGACAGCTTCTATGCCTTTATCCTCCTCTATAATTGTATAGAGGGATGACACATCTGAACTTACAAGGACATAGTTCTCCTCCCACTTTAAACTGTCCAAAATGGTTAAAAGTTGTCCCGTGTCTTTTAGGTAAGATTTCGTACATTTAACCAAAGGCTGTAAATAATAATCTATTAACATGGAAAGATTGGAGGTAATACTATTCACCCCAGACACTATAGGTCTGCCTGGGGGACAAACCGGATTTTTATGTATCTTGGGTAAACAATAAATGGTAGGGATTGTAGGATGCTCGATATTAATAAAATCAAACTCATCCTTAGTTATAACACCCTTGGACAAGACTTCTGTCGTCCATTTTCGTAAAGACTCGCTGATTCTTAAAGTGGGGTCTGTCCTGATTTTTGAATAGGTGATTCCATCACCGAGCTGTCGTTCTAGCTCTGCTATATAATCCACCTTATCCATCAAGACTAGACCACCACCCTTATCTGCGGGTTTTATTATAATCATATCATCACTTCTAAGAGATTTTAAAGCGGACCATTCTTTTTTGGTTAAGTTACATTTCTTACGTTTTTTTCTCAACGTTTGTTCTACTTCATCCAACACGAGTTTGCTATAGCAGTCTATAAAACTACCTTTAGCAAACGTTGGATTAAATGTGGATTTTGGTTTGAATTTAGAGCCAGATGGAACTTCCATACTGCCCATTTCATCATTATTCTTACCGACAAAAAATCTCCTCAAAGTAAGTTTGCGTACAAACTTCTGTAAGTCCACAAAAAAGTCAAAAGGCTCTAATTGACTAGTGGGTGCAAACTTTAATCCCCTAGTGAGCACTTTTGTCTCATCTATTGTAAGAACTCTCTTACTTAGATTAAAAATCTTAACCGTATTAACCTTGGGAGTATTAATTTTCTCTCTAACAGGTTTATTCTTATTCTTTTTTTTCCTTTTTAAGCCTCCTCTCTTTCCCCTTTTTCTTCCTTTCTTAATTTTTTTGGAGCCTGTGGGTTTTGTTTTATCTAAGGTACCCTCCTCCTCCATGATCCCCTGTCTAAAAAACGTGTTCTCTGTGATTTTACATCCCTTTGGTCCCATCTGTCGTGTGTAGTATCAACCTCCTGGTAAGAGTCATTCCTCTCCCTAGGATGAAAATTCTGTTCCCTTCTATCTCTCCCTCTGAAATCTGTTCTTCTATAGTTCTCTCTAAAATCATTTTGTGTATCTCTCCTCCATACTCTATTTGGATTATTAACCCTTTTTCCTCCTCTATATCTCACCTCTTGCCAATCATCTTGTCTCTCCGAAACAGGTTCCCTATAACTATTCCTTCTGTATCTGTTTGGTTTGGGGTTAGTTTTAATTGGTATATTGTTATCTTTACAATTATCATTTGGATTCTTATCCCTATAGTATTTTCTTTTCTTTCTTTCCTTAATCTCCCTTGTTTCTTTATTTAATTTTCGCACTATTTCTATTTCTGCCTCCTTTACATCTTCTAAACCCAGACAAGGGTCTAGAGTAGTTCTTAAGCCAGATATTTCATTATTCAAGACCTGTAGGTCCTTTTTTCTCTCTCTTAGTATTAGATCTATCAGTTTGTGGGAACAATTATCCAAAATGGAATCCCATTCTTGTCTGAATTCCTCATTTTGAGTATTAAAAGTTGGATTCTTAATTATTTTTAGACCTTTAGGGATTAATTTTTCCATCTGATAATGTTCAAGTGTGTTTATCTCCCACCACAGCCGATTTTCTTTAATCAAGGCTGTATCTAATTTGTGTAAGATTGATGATAAATCTTCATCGCATACATTAGTGTCTGCAGCATCCTCAACGAATAGTTCATTGAACATATCCCTTCTGTTATCTCTAAAAGTGAACATTCTAGCAGCAATACTAGATCAAGGTGAACAGGTAAACTTAACAAAAAAAAGGGAAGATCTTTCTTGCGCTTTACTAAACAAATTTCAGCCTCTCGTCCCACACAAAGAAACCTCCACCGTGGTTTCACTTTAGAACTATACACCAACAAAAAACGTGAGGCAGAGATGGCGCAACTTGTCACCCTTAAAGATACACAGAGGTGCTTACACGAAAACGTTCCTACAACAGAATCAAGATGTATATTCTAGAGTCCACCTTCCACAAATATGGATTCTAAAACAATATAGTAAGAAGAAACACAACAAACATAGTGTATTCCGATTAAATTGATTGATGTGTCTTTAATACTTCTTGGTCTCACTCACATATTGCAATTTGTTCAATTCACATATAGAAATCCACAGATGTGATGAATCAGCTTCATAGACATTCAGGAAATGTAAACTCCATATAGCACATAAAAAAGAGAAAAAAAATAGAAAAAATAGTGCAACCCTGTCTGTGTATATTCTTAAAAGGGATATTTATTAAGAAACTCACAAAACACAGACTTGACAATAACATGTAAAATGCTTGGGCATCAGGGCAAAGGGAAAAACAGCCACCGGCAGCATGTATTATAGTCACCGCAAGTCCCGGTATTACTCGAGGTGTCCCCACGCCGTCGGAGCCGTCATCCAAAGTTCCAGTCAGTCCAGCAACCAACAGAAATCCCCAGCTTGAGTGCTTTCGGATATGGTATCCTTCTTCGGAAGCTTGGGGGATAAACGCTATTACCTACTTTAAATAGTGTCCAAATCTTAATCGAATGGAAACAGCTGTCCAGTAAGTCCGCCCTCCGAGCAGGTCCGTGTTTCCAGAAAGTGACGTGTGCGTTTCAATAGGCGGAAGCAGGTCCTTATTGTGGAAAGTGACATGTGCGTTCCAATGAGCAGAAGACACGTCACCGGAAGTGACGTTACGAGACCCAGCTCATACAATGTGCGTTCCATTCCATGCCATTTGTGTACACTGATCGTTTTATAATGTGTTATTCCACTCTGAACTCCATCAGTCACCCAAAAGATATAAAACAGATACAGGAGAAATAACTATATCATAAAATCACTATTTTTTTAAGGTTTGGATACCCATACAGTCTCTAAGCACTTTAAATTGACACATGCCTGCAAACCTTGTCACTTTAAATCCTTTTGGGGTATTCAGACCATTCATTCTACCCCTAGGAATAAAGAAACTGATATTTTATTATCTAAAACAGAAATGAAATGGATATACAAACTAAAAACCTTAGTCCCATTGGGACTGAATAGCGATTTCGAACTCAAGTGGTTTTTATGATGAGTCTCTAAGTCTCTTTTATCAATGGGGTTTATGTTTTTTAAAAGCAATAATTTTTTACATATATATGAAATATTTTAAAACAAAATTTTTTTGTATGAAACAATGTAATTTTTTTAAAAAAATAGTGATTTTATGATATAGTTATTTCTCCTGTATCTGTTTTATATCTTTTGGGTGACTGATGGAGTTCAGAGTGGAATAACACATTATAAAACGATCAGTGTACACAAATGGCATGGAATGGAACGCACATTGTATGAGCTGGGTCTCGTAACGTCACTTCCGGTGACGTGTCTTCTGCTCATTGGAACGCACATGTCACTTTCCACAATAAGGACCTGCTTCCGCCTATTGAAACGCACACGTCACTTTCTGGAAACACGGACCTGCTCGGAGGGCGGACTTACTGGACAGCTGTTTCCATTCGATTAAGATTTGGACACTATTTAAAGTAGGTAATAGCGTTTATCCCCCAAGCTTCCGAAGAAGGATACCATATCCGAAAGCGCTCAAGCTGGGGATTTCTGTTGGTTGCTGGACTGACTGGAACTTTGGATGACGGCTCCGACGGCGTGGGGACACCTCGAGTAATACCGGGACTTGCGGTGACTATAATACATGCTGCCGGTGGCTGTTTTTCCCTTTGCCCTGATGCCCAAGCATTTTACATGTTATTGTCAAGTCTGTGTTTTGTGAGTTTCTTAATAAATATCCCTTTTAAGAATATACACAGACAGGGTTGCACTATTTTTTCTATTTTTTTTCTCTTTTTTATGTGCTATATGGAGTTTACATTTCCTGAATGTCTATGAAGCTGATTCATCACATCTGTGGATTTCTATATGTGAATTGAACAAATTGCAATATGTGAGTGAGACCAAGAAGTATTAAAGACACATCAATCAATTTAATCGGAATACACTATGTTTGTTGTGTTTCTTCTTACTATATTGTTTTAGAATCCATATTTGTGGAAGGTGGACTCTAGAATATACATCTTGATTCTGTTGTAGGAACGTTTTCGTGTAAGCACCTCTGTGTATCTTTAAGGGTGACAAGTTGCGCCATCTCTGCCTCACGTTTTTTGTTGGTGTATAGTTCTAAAGTGAAACCACGGTGGAGGTTTCTTTGTGTGGGACGAGAGGCTGAAATTTGTTTAGTAAAGCGCAAGAAAGATCTTCCCTTTTTTTTGTTAAGTTTACCTGTTCACCTTGATCTAGTATTGCTGCTAGAATGTTCACTTTTAGAGATAACAGAAGGGATATGTTCAATGAACTATTCGTTGAGGATGCTGCAGACACTAATGTATGCGATGAAGATTTATCATCAATCTTACACAAATTAGATACAGCCTTGATTAAAGAAAATCGGCTGTGGTGGGAGATAAACACACTTGAACATTATCAGATGGAAAAATTAATCCCTAAAGGTCTAAAAATAATTAAGAATCCAACTTTTAATACTCAAAATGAGGAATTCAGACAAGAATGGGATTCCATTTTGGATAATTGTTCCCACAAACTGATAGATCTAATACTAAGAGAGAGAAAAAAGGACCTACAGGTCTTAAATAATGAAATATCTGGCTTAAGAACTACTCTAGACCCTTGTCTGGGTTTAGAAGATGTAAAGGAGGCAGAAATAGAAATAGTGCGAAAATTAAATAAAGAAACAAGGGAGATTAAGGAAAGAAAGAAAAGAAAATACTATAGGGATAAGAATCCAAATGATAATTGTAAAGATAACAATATACCAATTAAAACTAACCCCAAACCAAACAGATACAGAAGGAATAGTTATAGGGAACCTGTTTCGGAGAGACAAGATGATTGGCAAGAGGTGAGATATAGAGGAGGAAAAAGGGTTAATAATCCAAATAGAGTATGGAGGAGAGATACACAAAATGATTTTAGAGAGAACTATAGAAGAACAGATTTCAGAGGGAGAGATAGAAGGGAACAGAATTTTCATCCTAGGGAGAGGAATGACTCTTACCAGGAGGTTGATACTACACACGACAGATGGGACCAAAGGGATGTAAAATCACAGAGAACACGTTTTTTAGACAGGGGATCATGGAGGAGGAGGGTACCTTAGATAAAACAAAACCCACAGGCTCCAAAAAAATTAAGAAAGGAAGAAAAAGGGGAAAGAGAGGAGGCTTAAAAAGGAAAAAAAAGAATAAGAATAAACCTGTTAGAGAGAAAATTAATACTCCCAAGGTTAATACGGTTAAGATTTTTAATCTAAGTAAGAGAGTTCTTACAATAGATGAGACAAAAGTGCTCACTAGGGGATTAAAGTTTGCACCCACTAGTCAATTAGAGCCTTTTGACTTTTTTGTGGACTTACAGAAGTTTGTACGCAAACTTACTTTGAGGAGATTTTTTGTCGGTAAGAATAATGATGAAATGGGCAGTATGGAAGTTCCATCTGGCTCTAAATTCAAACCAAAATCCACATTTAATCCAACGTTTGCTAAAGGTAGTTTTATAGACTGCTATAGCAAACTCGTGTTGGATGAAGTAGAACAAACGTTGAGAAAAAAACGTAAGAAAATAAGAATTTACTCACCGGTAATTCTATTTCTCGTAGTCCGTAGTGGATGCTGGGAACTCCGTAAGGACCATGGGGAATAGCGGGCTCCGAAGGAGGCTGGGCACTCTAGAAAGATCTTAGACTACCTGGTGTGCACTGGCTCCTCCCACTATGACCCTCCTCCAAGCCTCAGTTAGGTACCGTGCCCGGACGAGCGTACACAATAAGGAAGGATTTTGAATCCCGGGTAAGACTCATACCAGCCACACCAATCACACCATACAACTCGTGATATGAAACACAGTTAACAGTATGAAACAATAGAGCCTCTCAACAGATGGCTCAACAATAACCCGATTTAGTTAACCATAACTATGTACAAGTATTGCAGACAATCCGCACTTGGGATGGGCGCCCAGCATCCACTACGGACTACGAGAAATAGAATTACCGGTGAGTAAATTCTTATTTTCTCTAACGTCCTAGTGGATGCTGGGAACTCCGTAAGGACCATGGGGATTATACCAAAGCTCCCAAACGGGCGGGAGAGTGCGGATGACTCTGCAGCACTGAATGAGAGAACTCCAGGTCCTCCTCAGCCAGGGTATCAAATTTGTAGAATTTTTGCAAACGTGTTTGCCCCTGACCAAGTAGCTGCTCGGCAAAGTTGTAAAGCTGAGACCTCTCGGGCAGCCGCCCAAGATGAGCCCACCTTCCTTGTGGAATGGGCATTGACAGATTTTGGCTGTGGCAGGCCTGCCACAGTATGTGCAAGCTGAATTGTACTACAAATCCAACGAGCAATAGTCTGCTTAGAAGCAGGAGCACCCAGCTTGTTAGGTGCATATAGGATAAACAGCGAGTCAGATTTTCTGACTCTAGCCGTTCTGGAAACATATATTTTCAGTGCCCTGACAACGTCTAGCAACTTGGAGTCCTCCAAGTCCCTAGTAGCTTAGGCACCACAATAGGCTGGTTCAGGTGAAACGCTGACACCACCTTTGGGAGAAACTGGGGACGAGTCCTCAATTCTGCCCTATCCATATGGAAAATCAAATAAGGGCTTTTACAAGACAAAGCCGCCAACTTTGATACTCGCCTGGCAGAAGCCAAGGCCAATAACATAACCACCTTCCACGTGAGATATTTCAGATCCACGGTTTTTAGTGGTTCAAACCAATGTGATTTTAAGAAACTCAACACCACGTTGAGATCCCAAGGTGCCACAGGAGGCACAAACGGGGGCTGACTCTGCAGCACTCCTTTTATAAATGTCTGAACTTCAGGTACTGAAGCTAGTTCTTTTTGAAAGAAAATCGACAGAGCCGAGATCTGTACCTTAATGGAACCCAATTTAAGGCCCATAGTCACTCCTGCTTGCAGGAAATGCAGAAATCGACCTAGTTGAAATTCCTCTGTTGGGGCCCTTTCGGCCTCACACCATGCAACATATTTTCGCCATATGCGGTGATAATGAGTTGCTGTAACCTCTTTCCTGGCTTTAGTAAGCGTAGGAATGACTTCCTCCGGAATGACTTCCTCCGGAATGCCCTTTTCCTTCAGGATCCGGCGTTCAACCGCCATGCCGACAAACGCAGCTGCGGTAAGTCTTGGAACAGACAGGGCCCCTGCTGCCGCAGGTCCTGTCTGAGTGGCAGAGGCCATGGGTCCTCTGATATAAATTCTTGAAGTTCTGGGTACCAAGCTCTTCTTGGCCATCCACGAGTATCGTTCTTACTCCTCGCCTTCTTATTATTCTCAGTACCTTTGGTATGAGAAGCAGAGGGGAGAACACATAAACCGACTGGTACACCCACGGTGTTACCAGAGCGTCCATAGCTATCGCCTGAGGGTCCCTTGACCCGGTGCAATATCTTTTATAGCTTTTTGTTGAGGCGGGACGCCATCATGTCCACCTGTGGCCTTTCCCAATGGTGTACAATCCTATTGGAAGACTTCTGGAGGAAGTCCCCATTCTCCCGGGTGGAGGTCGTGTCTGTTGAGAAGATCTGCTTCCCAGTTGTCCACTCCGGAAATGAACACTGCTGACAGTGCTAACACATGATTTTCCGCCTATCGGAGAATCCTTGTGGCTTCTGCCATCGCCATCCTGCTTCTTGTGCCGCCCTGTTGGTTTACATGGGCGACTGCCGTGATGTTGTCTGATTGGATCAGTACCGGCTGGTTTTGAAGCAGAGGCCTTGCCGGCCTCAGGGCATTGTAAATGGCCCTCAGGTCCAGAATATTTATGTGTAGGGAAATAACCTGACTTGACCAAAGTCCCTGGAAATTTCTTCCCTGTGTGACTGCCTCCCAGCCTCAAAGGCTGGAATCCATGGTCACTAGGACCTAGTCCTGTATGCCGAACCTGCGGCCCTCTTGAAGATGGGCACTCTGCAGCCACCACAGTAGAGATACCCTGGTCCTTGGAGACAGGGTTATCAGCCTATGCATCGGAAGATGCGATCCGGACCACTTGTCCAACAGGTCCCTCTGAAAAGTTCTTGTATGGAACCTGCCTAATGGGATTGCTTCGTAGGAAGCTACCATTTTTCCCAGGACTCGCGTGCAATGATGCACCGCTACCTATTTTGGCTTCAGGAGGTCTCTGACTAGAGATGACAACTCCTTGGCTTTCTCCTCCGGGAGAAACACTATTTCTGGTTTATGTCCAGAACCATCCCCAGGAACAGTAGACGTGTCATAGGAACCAGCTGTGACTTTGGACTGTTTAGAATCCAACCATGCTGTTGTAGCACTTTCCAAAATAGTGCTACCCCGACTACCAACTGCTCCTTGGACTTCGCCCTTATAACGAGATTGTCCAAGTACGGGATAATTACAACTCCCTTTTTTTGAAGGAGTATCAACATTTCGGCCATTACCTTGATAAAACACCCTCGGTGCCATGTACAGTCCAAACGGCAGTGTCTGGACTTGGTAATGGTAATCCTGTACCACAAATCTGAGGTACTCCTGGCGAGGATGGTAAATGGGGACATGCAGGTAAGCATCCTTGATGTCCCAGGATACCATGTAATCCCCCTCGTCCAGGCTTGGAATAACCGCCCTGAGCGATTCCATCTTGAACTTGAATTTTTGTGTTCAAGGATTTTAAATATAAAAAGGGTCACACCGAACCATGCGGTTTCGGTACCCCAACCCGTGTGGAATAGTAACCCCGTCCGTGTTGAAGTAGGGGCACCTTGAGTATTACCTGCTGGGAATACCGCTTATTAATTGCCTCTAGCACAGCCTCCCTGCCTGAGGGAGTTGTTAGCAAGGCATATTTTAGGAAACGGCTGGGGGGAGACATCTCGAATTCCAGCTTGTACCCCTGAAATACTACTTGAAAGAAACAGGGATCCACCTGTGAGCGAGCCCACTAATTGCTGAAATTTTTGAGACGGCCCCCCACCGTACCTGGCTACACCTGTGGAGCACCCGCGTCATGGTGTGGCCTCACAGGAGGCGGGGGAAGAATCTTGATTCTGGGAACAGGCTGACTGGTGCAGCTTTTTTCCCTCTACCCTTGTCTCTGTACAGAAAGGAAGCGCCATTTGACCTGCTTGCTTTTCTGAAGCCGAAAGGACTGTACCTTTGTCTGTGAGGAAACCTGAGGTAAAATTATTTCTTCCCAGCAGTTGCTGTGGATACGAGGTCCCAGAGACCATCCCCAAATAATTCCTCACCCTTATAAGGCTCTCTATGCGCTTTTTAAGTCAGCATCACCTGTCCAGTGACAGGTCTCTAATACCCTCCTGACAGAATGGACATTACATTTATTTTGGATGCCAGCCGGCAAAATATCCCTCTGTGCATCCCCCATATATAAGACGACGTCTTTAATATGTTTTTATGTTTGCCAACTAGTATCCCTGTTTGACAGGGTCACCGACCACGCTGCAGCAGCACTATCTGCAGGTCTCAGTCTAGTACCCGAGTGTGTAAATACAGACTTCAGGATAGCCTCCTGTTTTTTATCAACAGGTACCTATTAAAGTGGCCGTATCCTAAGACGGCAGTGCTACCTTTTTTGACAAACGTGTGAGCGCCTTATCCACCCTAGGGGATATCTCCCAGCGTAACTTATCCACCTGGCGGGAAAGGGTACGCCATCAGTAACTTTTTATAAATTACCAGTTTCTTAACGGGGGAACCCACGCTTTCACACACTTCATTTATTCATCTGATGGGGGAACAAAACACTGCCTGTTTTTTCTCCCCAAACCTAAAACCCATTTTTAGAGGTGCTTGGGTTAAAGTCAGAAATGTATAACACATTTTTTATTGCCGGGATCACGTCACGGATGTTCCTAGTGGATTGTGTATATGTCTCCACCTTGTCGACACTGGAGTCAGGCTCCGTGTCGACATCTGTGTCTGCCATCTGAGAGAGCGGGCGTTTTTGAGCCCCTGATGGCCTTTGAGACGCCTGGGCAGGCGCGGGCTGCGAAGCCGGCTGTCCCACAGCTGTTACGTCATCCACCCTTTTATGTAAGGAGTTGACACTGTCGGTTAATACCTTTCACATATCCATCCACTCTGGTGTCGGCCCCACAGGGGGCGACATCACATATATCGGCCTCTGTTCTGTCACCATATAAGCCTCCTCATTCAACATGTCGACACAGCCGTACCGACACACCGCAGACACACAGGGAATGCTCTAAACGAGGACAGGACCCACAAAAGCCCTTTGGGGGACAGAGTAAGAGTATGCCAGCACACACCAGAGCGCTATATATATACAGGGACTAACTGAGTTATGTCCCTAATAGCTTTTATATAATATACTGTATACAGTGCCAATTTTAATGCCCCCCCTCTCTTTTCCCTCTTACTGTACTGTAGAATTGCAGGGAAGAGCCAGGGAGCTTCCCTCCAGCCGAGCTGTGAGGGAAAAATGGCGCCAGTGTGCTGAGGAGATAGGCTCCGCCCCTTTTTCGCGGCCTATTCTCCCGTTTTTTATGGAATTCTGGCAGGGGTATTTACCTCATATATAGCCCCTGGGGCCATATATTGAGGTATTTTAGCCAGCCAAGGTGTTTTTATTGCTGCCTCAGGGCGCCCCCCCCAGCGCCCTGCACCCTCAGTGACCGGAGTGTGAAGTGTGTGAGAGGAGCAATGGCGCACAGCTGCAGTGCTGTGCGCTACCTTGGTGAAGACAGAGTCTTCATGCCGCCGATTTTCCGGACCATCTTCTTGCTTCTGGCTCTGTAAGGGGGACGGCGGCGCGGCTCCGGGACCGAACATCAAGGCTGGGCCTGCGGTCGATCCCTCTGGAGCTAATGGTGTCCAGTAGCCTAAGAAGCCCAATCCGGCTGCAAGCAGGCGAGTTCGCTTCTTCTCCCCTTAGTCCCTCGCTGCAGTGAGCCTGTTGCCAGCAGGTCTCACTGAAAATAACAAATTCTAAGACTATAACTTTCTAAGAGCTCAGGAGAGCCCCTAGTGTGCATCCAACCTCGGCCGGGCACGAAATCTAACTGAGGCTTGGAGGAGGGTCATAGTGGGAGGAGCCAGTGCACACCAGGTAGTCTAAGATCTTTCTAGAGTGCCCAGCCTCCTTCGGAGCCCGCTATTCCCCATGGTCCTTACGGAGTTCCCAGCATCCACTAGGACGTTAGAGAAATGTAACTTAACCAAAAAAGAATGGTCCGCTTTAAAATCTCTTAGAAGTGATGATATGATTATAATAAAACCCGCAGATAAGGGTGGTGGTCTAGTCTTGATGGATAAGGTGGATTATATAGCAGAGCTAGAACGACAGCTCGGTGATGGAATCACCTATTCAAAAATCAGGACAGACCCCACTTTAAGAATCAGCGAGTCTTTACGAAAATGGACGACAGAAGTCTTGTCCAAGGGTGTTATAACTAAGGATGAGTTTGATTTTATTAATATCGAGCATCCTACAATCCCTACCATTTATTGTTTACCCAAGATACATAAAAATCCAGTTTGTCCCCCAGGCAGACCTATAGTGTCTGGGGTGAATAGTATTACCTCCAATCTTTCCATGTTAATAGATTATTATTTACAGCCTTTGGTTAAATGTACGAAATCTTACCTAAAAGACACGGGACAACTTTTAACCATTTTGGACAGTTTAAAGTGGGAGGAGAACTATGTCCTTGTAAGTTCAGATGTGTCATCCCTCTATACAATTATAGAGGAGGATAAAGGCATAGAAGCTGTCTCTTTTTTCTTAGAACTTTCTGATTATTCCTCTGATCTGAAGACCTTTATTTTGGAAGGTATCAAGTTTATTTTGAGAAACAATTATTTTGTTTTTAATGGTAACTATTACCTCCAACGTGTGGGGACTGCTATGGGCACCAGGTTCGCCCCGAGCTATGCCAACCTCTTCATGGCCTACTGGGAGGAGGAGACAGTTTGGGATGGAGAGCGGCTCGGGACGAGCCTGGTGCTCTGGCGTCACTACATAGATGACCTGTTATTTATATGGAGTGGATCTTTAAGTGAGTTGGATGTTTTTATTGAAGGACTTAGTAGAAATTCTTTTAATATAAAACTAACCACTACTATGAGCCAACAGGAAATAATGTTTCTGGACCTTTGTATATATATTGCAAATGGCTCACTAAATACGAAGCTATACCGTAAACCCACTGATTCGAATGGTTTTATTGAAAAAACAAGCCAACATCACGATCACTGGCTAGACGGGATTCCATACAGCCAACTACTAAGAGTAAAACGAAATTGCACTGACTCTAGTATTTGTGAGGCACAAATGGGTGAATTATGTGATCGGTTTATTGAGAAAGGTTATAGCAAAGACAGTCTAATAAAAGCTCAAGAGAGGATAAAAACTGTTGATAGAAGAGATCTTATACAAGGGACTAATCAGAAAATACAGAGAGAAAATGATTTTCAGTGGTCTTTTATTACTAATTTTAATTCACAACACAGAGAAATAGAGTTCATTATGAAAAAACACTGGATGGTACTTATAAAAGATCCAGTTTTGGGCCCAATATTACCCCCAAAACCAAGGTTTATTTATAGAAAATCAAAGTCCATTAAAGACAAGTTAGTCCATAGTTCAATTGAGGTGTCTAAGAGAACTAGTATTAGAAGTACAGGGTTCTACCGATGTGGACTGTGCGCCATGTGCAAATGCACAAAGGGTGCAAGTAAAATTAAGGAGTTCACGGTAGGGGGTAATACATATCCCATTAAGAATTTTATCACATGTAATTCGAGTAATGTCATTTATGCTCTGGAGTGTGATTGCGGATTGGTGTATGTCGGAAAGACAAGCAGAAACTTAAAAATAAGATTATCGGAACATATCCGCAATGTTAAAAAAGGTTTGGATACCCATACAGTCTCTAAGCACTTTAAATTGACACATGCCTGCAAACCTTGTCACTTTAAATCCTTTTGGGGTATTCAGACCATTAATTCTACCCCTAGGAATAAAGAAACTGATATTTTATTATCTAAAACAGAAATGAAATGGATATACAAACTAAAAACCTTAGTCCCATTGGGACTGAATAGCGATTTCGAACTCAAGTGGTTTTTATGATGAGTCTCTAAGTCTCTTTTATCAATGGGGTTTATGTTTTTTAAAAGCAATAATTTTTTACATATATATGAAATATTTTAAAACAAAATTTTTTTGTATGAAACAATGTAATTTTTTTAAAAAAATAGTGATTTTATGATATAGTTATTTCTCCTGTATCTGTTTTATATCTTTTGGGTGACTGATGGAGTTCAGAGTGGAATAACACATTATAAAACGATCAGTGTACACAAATGGCATGGAATGGAACGCACATTGTATGAGCTGGGTCTCGTAACGTCACTTCCGGTGACGTGTCTTCTGCTCATTGGAACGCACATGTCACTTTCCACAATAAGGACCTGCTTCCGCCTATTGAAACGCACACGTCACTTTCTGGAAACACGGACCTGCTCGGAGGGCGGACTTACTGGACAGCTGTTTCCATTCGATTAAGATTTGGACACTATTTAAAGTAGGTAATAGCGTTTATCCCCCAAGCTTCCGAAGAAGGATACCATATCCGAAAGCGCTCAAGCTGGGGATTTCTGTTGGTTGCTGGACTGACTGGAACTTTGGATGACGGCTCCGACGGCGTGGGGACACCTCGAGTAATACCGGGACTTGCGGTGACTATAATACATGCTGCCGGTGGCTGTTTTTCCCTTTGCCCTGATGCCCAAGCATTTTACATGTTATTGTCAAGTCTGTGTTTTGTGAGTTTCTTAATAAATATCCCTTTTAAGAATATACACAGACAGGGTTGCACTATTTTTTCTATTTTTTTTCTCTTTTTTATGTGCTATATGGAGTTTACATTTCCTGAATGTCTATGAAGCTGATTCATCACATCTGTGGATTTCTATATGTGAATTGAACAAATTGCAATATGTGAGTGAGACCAAGAAGTATTAAAGACACATCAATCAATTTAATCGGAATACACTATGTTTGTTGTGTTTCTTCTTACTATATTGTTTTAGAATCCATATTTGTGGAAGGTGGACTCTAGAATATACATCTTGATTCTGTTGTAGGAACGTTTTCGTGTAAGCACCTCTGTGTATCTTTAAGGGTGACAAGTTGCGCCATCTCTGCCTCACGTTTTTTGTTGGTGTATAGTTCTAAAGTGAAACCACGGTGGAGGTTTCTTTGTGTGGGACGAGAGGCTGAAATTTGTTTAGTAAAGCGCAAGAAAGATCTTCCCTTTTTTTTGCAATGAGGTAGCTGACTGTGTGAGTAAGATAAGCGACCCTAGTGGCCGACACAAACACCGGGCCCATCTAGGAGTGGCACTGCAGTGTCACGCAGGATGGCCCTTCCAAAAAACCCTCCCCAAACAGCACATGACGCAAAGAAAAAAAGAGGCGCAATGAGGTAGCTGACTGTGTGAGTAAGATAAGCGACCCTAGTGGCCGACACAAACACCGGGCCCATCTAGGAGTGGCACTGCAGTGTCACGCAGGATGGCCCTTCCAAAAAACCCTCCCCAAACAGCACATGACGCAAAGAAAAATAAAAGAAAAAAGAGGTGCAAGATGGAATTGTCCTTGGGCCCTCCCACCCACCCTTATGTTGTATAAACAGGACATGCACACTTTAACCAACCCATCATTTCAGTGACAGGGTCTGCCACACGACTGTGACTGATATGACGGGTTGGTTTGGACCCCCCCCAAAAAAGAAGCAATTAATCTCTCCTTGCACAAACTGGCTCTGCAGAGGCAAGATGTCCACCTCATCATCATCCTCCGATATATCACCGTGTACATCCCCCTCCTCACAGATTATCAATTCGTCCCCACTGGAATCCACCATCTCAGCTCCCTGTGTACTTTGTGGAGGCAATTGCTGCTGGTCAATGTCTCCGCGGAGGAATTGATTATAATTCATTTTAATGAACATCATCTTCTCCACATTTTCTGGATGTAACCTCGTACGCCGATTGCTGACAAGGTGAGCGGCGGCACTAAACACTCTTTCGGAGTACACACTTGTGGGAGGGCAACTTAGGTAGAATAAAGCCAGTTTGTGCAAGGGCCTCCAAATTGCCTCTTTTTCCTGCCAGTATAAGTACGGACTGTGTGACGTGCCTACTTGGATGCGGTCACTCATATAATCCTCCACCATTCTTTCAATGTTGAGAGAATCATATGCAGTGACAGTAGACGACATGTCCGTAATCGTTGTCAGGTCCTTCAGTCCGGACCAGATGTCAGCATCAGCAGTCGCTCCAGACTGCCCTGCATCACCGCCAGCGGGTGGGCTCGGAATTCTGAGCCTTTTCCTCGCACCCCCAGTTGCGGGAGAATGTGAAGGAGGAGATGTTGACAGGTCGCGTTCCGCTTGACTTGACAATTTTCTCACCAGCAGGTCTTTCAACCCCAGCAGACTTGTGTCTGCCGGAAAGAGAGATCCAAGGTAGGTTTTAAATCTAGGATCGAGCACGGTGGCCAAAATGTAGTGCTCTGATTTCAACAGATTGACCACCCGTGAATCCTTGTTATGCGAATTAAGGGCTCCATCCACAAGTCCCACATGCCTAGCGGAATCGCTCCGTGTTAGCTCCTCCTTCAATGTCTCCAGCTTCTTCTGCAAAAGCCTGATGAGGGGAATGACCTGACTCAGGCTGGCAGTGTCTGAACTGACTTCACGTGTGGCAAGTTCAAAGGGCATCAGAACCTTGCACAACGTTGAAATCATTCTCCACTGCACTTGAGACAGGTGCATTCCACCTCCTATATCGTGCTCAATTGTATAGGCTTGAATGGCCTTTTGCTGCTCCTCCAACCTCTGAAGCATATAGAGGGTTGAATTCCACCTCGTTACCACTTCTTGCTTCAGATGATGGCAGGGCAGGTTCAGTAGTTTTTGGTGGTGCTCCAGTCTTCTGTACGTGGTGCCTGTACGCCGAAAGTGTCCCGCAATTCTTCTGGCCACCGACAGCATCTCTTGCACGCCCCTGTCGTTTTTTTAAAAATTCTGCACCACCAAATTCAAGGTATGTGCAAAACATGGGACGTGCTGGAATTTGCCCATATTTAATGCACACACAATATTGCTGGCGTTGTCCGATGCCACAAATCCACAGGAGAGTCCAATTGGGGTAAGCCATTCTGCGATGATCTTCCTCAGTTGCCGTAAGAGGTTTTTAGCTGTGTGCGTATTTTGGAAAGCGGTGATACAAAGCGTAGCCTGCCTAGGAAAGAGTTGGCGTTTGCGAGATGCTGCTACTGGTGCCGCCGCTGCTGTTCTTGCGGCGGGAGTCCATACATCTACCCAGTGGGCTGTCACAGTCATATAGTCCTGACCCTGCCCTGCTCCACTTGTCCACATGTCCGTGGTTAAGTGGACATTGGGTACAACTGCATTTTTTAGGACACTGGTGAGTCTTTTTCTGACGTCCGTGTACATTCTCGGTATCGCCTGCCTACAGAAGTGGAACCTAGATGGTATTTGGTAATGGGGGCACACTGCCTCAATAAATTGTCTAGTTCCCTGTGAACTAACGGCGGATACCGGACGCACGTCTAACACCAACATAGTTGTCAAGGCCTCAGTTATCCGCTTTGCAGCAGGATGACTGCTGTGATATTTCATCTTCCTCGCAAAGGACTGTTGGACAGTCAATTGCTTACTGGAAGTAGTACAAGTGGGCTTACGACTTCCCCTCTGGGATGACCATCGACTCCCAGCAGCAACAACAGCAGCAGTAGGCGTTACACGCAAGGATGCATCGGAGGAATCCCAGGCAGGAGAGGACTCGTCAGAATTGCCAGTGACATGGCCTGCAGGACTATTGGCATTCCTGGGGAAGGAGGAAATTGACACTGAGGGAGTTGGTGGGGTGGTTTGCGTGAGCTTGGTTACAAGAGGAAGGGATTTACTGGTCAGTGGACTGCTTCCGCTGTCGCCCAAAGTTTTTGAACTTGTCACTGACTTATTATGAATGCGCTGCAGGTGACGTATAAGGGAGGATGTTCCGAGGTGGTTAACGTCCTTACCCCTACTTATTACAGCTTGACAAAGGGAACACACGGCTTGACAAATGTTGTCCGCATTTCTGGTGAAATACTTCCACACCGAAGAGCTGATTTTTTTGGTATTTTCACCAGGCATGTCAACGGCCATATTCCTCCCACGGACAACAGGTGTCTCCCCGGGTGCCTGACTTAAACAAACCACCTCACCATCAGAATCCTCCTGGTCAATTTCCTCCCCAGCGCCAGCAACACCCATATCCTCCTCATCCTGGTGTACTTCAACACTGACATCTTCAATCTGACTATCAGGAACTGGACTGCGGGTGCTCCTTCCAGCACTTGCAGGGGGCGTGCAAATGGTGGAAGGCGCATGCTCTTCACGTCCAGTGTTGGGAAGGTCAGGCATCGCAACCGACACAATTGGACTCTCCTTGTGGATTTGGGATTTCGAAGAACGCACAGTTCTTTGCGGTGCTTTTGCCAGCTTGAGTCTTTTCAGTTTTCTAGCGAGAGGCTGAGTGCTTCCATCCTCATGTGAAGCTGAACCACTAGCCATGAACATAGGCCAGGGCCTCAGCCGTTCCTTGCCACTCCGTGTGGTAAATAGCATATTGGCAAGTTTACGCTTCTCCTCCGACAATTTTATTTTAGGTTTTGGAGTCCTTTTTTTACTGATATTTGGTGTTTTGGATTTGACATGCTCTGTACTATGACATTGGGCATCGGCCTTGGCAGACGACGTTGCTGGCATTTCATCGTCTCGGCCATGACTAGTGGCAGCAGCTTCAGCACGAGGTGGAAGTGGATCTTGATCTTTCCCTAATTTTGGAACCTCAACATTTTTGTTCTCCATATTTTAATAGGCACAACTAAAAGGCACCTCAGGTAAACAATGGAGATGGATGGATACTAGTATACAATTATGGATGGACTGCCGAGTGCCGACACAGAGGTAGCTACAGCCGTGGACTATTGTACTGTACTGTGTCTGCTGCTAATATAGACTGGATGATAATGAGATGTAGTATGTATGTATAAAGAAGAAAGAAAAAAAAACCACGGGTAGGTGGTATACAATTATGGATGGACTGCCGAGTGCCGACACAGAGGTAGCTACAGCCGTGGACTACCGTACTGTGTCTGCTGCTAATATAGACTGGTTGATAATGAGATGTAGTATGTATAAAGAAGAAAGAAAAAAAAACCACGGGTAGGTGGTATACAATTATGGACGGACTGCCGAGTGCCGACACAGAGGTAGCTACAGCCGTGGACTACCGTACTGTGTCTGCTGCTAATATAGACTGGTTGATAATGAGATGTAGTATGTATAAAGAAGAAAGAAAAAAAAAATCTACGGGTAGGTGGTATACAATTATGGATGGACTGCCGAGTGCCGATACAGAGGTAGCTACAGCCGTGGACTACTGTACTGTGTCTGCTGCTAATATAGACTGGTTGATAAAGAGATGTAGTATGTATGTATAAAGAAGAAAAAAAAAAAACCACGGGTAGGTGGTATACAATTATGGATGGACTGCCGAGTGCCGACACAGAGGTAGCTACAGCCGTGGACTACTGTACTGTGTCTGCTGCTAATATAGACTGGTTGATAAAGAGATGTAGTATGTATGTATAAAGAAGAAAGAAAAAAAAAACACGGGTAGGTGGTATACAATTATGGACGGACTGCCGAGTGCCGACACAGAGGTAGCTACAGCCGTGGACTACCGTACTGTACTGTGTCTGCTGCTAATATAGACTGGTTGATAAAGAGATGTAGTATGTATGTATAAAGAAGAAAGAAAAAAAAACCACGGGTAGGTGGTATACAATTATGGATGGACTGCCGAGTGCCGACACAGAGGTAGCTACAGCCGTGGACTACTGTACTGTGTCTGCTGCTAATATAGACTGGTTGATAAAGAGATGTAGTATGTATGTATAAAGAAGAAAGAAAAAAAAACCACGGGTAGGTGGTATACAATTATGGACGGACTGCCGAGTGCCGACACAGAGGTAGCTACAGCCGTGGACTACCGTACTGTACTGTGTATGCTGCTAATATAGACTGGTTGATAAAGAGATGTAGTATGTATGTATAAAGAAGAAAGAAAAAAAAAACACGGGTAGGTGGTATACAATTATGGATGGACCGCCGAGTGCCGACACAGAGGTAGCTACAGCCGTGGACTACTGTACTGTGTCTGCTGCTAATATAGACTGGTTGATAAAGAGATGTAGTATGTATGTATAAAGAAGAAAGTAAAAAAAAACCACGGGTAGGTGGTATACAATTATGGATGGACTGCCGAGTGCCGACACAGAGGTAGCTACAGCCGTGAACTACCGTACTGTGTCTGCTGCGACTGGATGATAAATAATGATATAAAAAATATATATATATCACTACTGCAGCCGGACAGGTATATATTATATAATGACGGACCTGCTGGACACTGTCTGTCAGCAGAATGAGTTTTTTATAGAATAAAAAAAAAAAACACCACACAAGTCACACGACGAGTGTTTAACTTTTTCAGGCAATCACAATATAGTATACTACTAACTATACTGGTGGTCAGTGTGGTCAGGTCACTGGTCAGTCACACTGGCAGTGGCACTCCTGCAGCAAAAGTGTGCACTGTTTAATTTTAATAATATGTACTCCTGGCTCCTGCTATAACCTATAACTGGCACTGCTCCCCAGTCTCCCCCACAATTATAAGCTGTGTGAGCACAGTCAGATATATACATAGATGATGCAGCACACTGGGCTGAGCAGTGCACACAGATATGGTATGTGACTGAGTCACTGTGTATCGTTTTTTTCAGGCAGAGAACGGATTATATTAAATAAAACTGCACTGTCTGGTGGTCACTGTGGTCAGTCACTACTAAACTCTGCACTCTCTACAGTACTCCTAAGCTCCAGTAAATCAAGTGTCTCTGTCTCAAATCAATCTCACTCTCTCTCTTCTAATCTAAATGGAGAGGACGCCAGCCACGTCCTCTCCCTATCAATCTCAATGCACGTGTGAAAATGGCGGCGACGCGCGGCTCCTTATATAGAATCCGAGTCTCGCGAGAATCCGACAGCGTCATGATGACGTTCGGGCGCGCTCGGGTTAACCGAGCAAGGCGGGAAGATCCGAGTCGCTCGGACCCGTGAAAAAAAACATGAAGTTCGGGCGGGTTCGGATTCCGAGGAACCGAACCCGCTCATCTCTATCTAATACGGTACCTGCAATCTGCACCAATGATAATATTACGCATTTTCACACACCTGATATTGTGGGGGACTTTGTAGATTACTATAGACAGCTGTACAATTCTAGGCTTGCCTACTCAGAGACGGAAATAGAGGCATATCTGGCTAATGTCCCGCTACCCACGCTGTCACAGGACGCTGTGACTTTTCTGGACTCCCCCCTGACGCTGACTGAGGTAGAATCCGCGATTAATTCATTTCCTGGAGGGAAGACCCCGGGTCTGGACGGAATCCCCCTGGAACTTTATAAAAAACACTTAGCCTTTTATGGCCCTAAACTCCTTGCAATGTACAATACCCTGTTCGCGCGGGGGGGGGGGGGGGGGGCTGCCTGATTCTATGGCAGAGGCCCTGATTATAGTCCTCCTCAAGCCAGATAAGGACCCTACACGGGTAGAATCCTACCGCCCGATTTCCCTCTTAACAACTGACGTTAAGATCTTAGCTAAAGTACTAGCAACAAGGCTCAGCGAGGTGATCCTACAATTGATACATGAGGATCAATCGGGGTTCATGCCTGGCCGGTCCACTCTGCCTAATTTACGTAGACTATTTACTCACCTACAGGCCCCTCGCGAGGGGTCCTGCTCCTCAGTTATGGTTTCCCTGGATGCAGCTAAGGCATTTGATTCTGTGGAGTGGGGCTTCTTGTGGGGGACGCTGGACAGATTTGGGTTCGGACCTATTTTTAAAAAGTGGGTCCAGTTACTTTATTCAGCTCCCCGGGCTAGGGTGTCGGTCAACGGCCACATATCCTCTGCTTTCTCCCTACAGAGAGGAACGAGGCAGGGCTGCCCCCTGTCCCCGATTTTATTTGCCCTGGCAATAGAGCCTCTGGCCGGTATTGTTAGATCTTCCCCGCGAGCGGCGGGCCTCCGGATGGGTGGCAGGGAGGACAAAATTGCTCTTTATGCAGACGATATTTTGTTGTTTGTACCTGATTACTCTGCCACAATGCCTCATATTCTGGATATGATTGTCACTTTTGGGGGTTTCTCCGGTTTGTCCATTAATTGGGACAAGTCCTGTGTCCTTCCAATGAGAGGCCTCTGCCCTGTCTGCCCTCCTGGGGACCTGCCGCTTCGCTGGGTGGATTCTTTTAAATATTTGGGGGTATGGGTTACTAACAGATCCTCACAGTTTATTGATCTGAATATACGTCCACAAATAGACTTTCTGCGGTCTCGTGTCAGGGTGTGGAGTAAACTCCCACTTACTGTCACGGGTAGGATTAACCTAATTAAAATGGTTATACTACCTAAAATGTTATATGTCCTCCAACACTCCCCCGTCTACCTCCCCCAAAAACTATTTGGTATCATAGATGGTATCTTATCCTCACTGGTTTGGTCCAATCGCAGAGCTCGGATAAGACTAGATACTTTGACTAGGCCCCGGGACTCGGGTGGTCTGGCTCTCCCAAAACTCAGATTCTATTACTTGGCAGCCCAGCTGTTCCATCTAATTCCTTGGGTATCTGACTCATCCAGGGACTTATTAATAGCCAATGTCTTACTAGCATTTAATATTAATTTGTCACCCCTTCAGCTCCTGCTTAGTGACAATGTTGCAATCCTAACGATGCCGCTGGTCAAACAAGCAATCATGGTTTGGAGACAGATACATTCCATGCTGGGGGGAGAGGGATGGGATCCTGACCCCCCATTGATGCACACTCGGGCTCTCACACATTTCTCATCCTTACATATGGGTTCGGTATGGGGACGCTGGGGTGTTGATTCCATCAGTCACTTATATTCCTCCGGTACATTTATTACATTTGGGCACATGCAAACTGAGTTCAATATACCCGCATCCTATTTCTATAGATATATTCAGCTTCGCCATGCGTGCGCGTCTCAGTTTGGGGCTGCTCCGCCTCTCCTTCGGAAGTCTCCGACTCACCTGCTCCTGACTGATAACCTAGGAGCGGGGTCTGTATCCGCTCTCTACTCCGCTCTGCTCGGTGCCCATCATTCTGACAGTCTCTCACACCTTAAGGCTAAGTGGGAGGTGGATTTAGGACCAATCGCCTTAGAGATATGGGAGGAGGCTTTGGGGGCTGCGCGCGTGGCCACCACATCTGCTCGCTTTCAACAAATACACTTATTTATTTTACACAGAGTCTACATTACTCCCAGACGCCTTGTTAATATAGGGGGGCGGAGCGACTCTAGATGCCCAAAGTGCGCCTCTCTTGACGGTACCTTCTGGCATCTATTGTGGGCCTGTCCGGTGGTGCGGGACTTTTGGCAGGAGGTGATACGGATTATAAACACTACAGGAATCCCCCTGGATGCGATGACTCCTCTCGTGTGCACTCTTGGGGTCATAGATGAGGAGATATTGGAGGCACATTCCAGGAGATATATTCTCAACCTATGTGCTCTGGCCAAGGTACTGATTGCACGCTCGTGGATGGCTACTTCTGGCCCTGATATTAATAAATGGATACCGCTAGTAAATTCGGTTGTATCCCACGAAAAGTTTGTCTATATTTCTAGGAAAGCCCCGGACAAATATTACAAGATATGGGATAGGTGGCTAACGTCACCATTGTACCAATATACCCATGCTTCTTCCCACTGGTAATCTCTGACAAATATGGATTGTACCGCTGCCTATACAAAAGTTATGCAAATAAGCTGCCCGTTGTGCATTTGCGTATTCACGTAACTGTTTACAACCCAATGTGTACGCTGCTAAGGTAACTACCTACTAACGTTTGCTGTACCAAGTTTGTTAACACATGACACATGCTTTTGTTTTTCTTATTATTTTAATTATTGTTTTGGTTTGTATGTTTGTTTGGAAAGCATATAATAAAAAGTATTGAATTTAAAAAACAAAACAAAAAAAAACAGGTTTGACCATGTTTCCTCCAGCCCCGGCATCTTACAACTGATATTGGGACAGTATGATTGAGGCGCAGTCTAATGGCCGTGAGGGGAAGATTTGGTCTACCTATTCTGGACTGGAAATTAAAATGAAATGGAGAACATTACAGACGTGAGAGGTCTTGTTACCTTACTTATTGAACCACCCTTGTAGATAATACAGTATATACACGCATACACAGAAAAAAGTATTTTTTATCAAGGTAACTTACCTCTGTATCGAAATCCATGAGCAATACAATTTTGTCCTTGATAGAGCTGAACAAATCATGTTTGTGTATCAGATCAAAAACCTCCTTGTGCCGAAGTGTTAAATAAATTTCTAGAGCTTGACTGTAACATTGATCATATGTGTGTCTACAAAATAAATGAAATACTGCATGTTAATATGAATAGATGTTATATTTTAGCGGGCTCAGTCGCACACAGACAAACAAGTGTAGCATATCGTATTAATAAGCACAGTCTCCTGGCATGTCCCAGTCACACTGCGTTGGACTAAGACACATATTTGGTAATAAAAAATATGCAAATCCACTGATATGAAAGTAATTCTTATACATTTGCTGCTTGACTTTGATTAGTTTTTAATTAAATGAATAATTTAATTAGTGTAAGAGCACAGCAATGCATGCTATTATCAGTATCCAGGTGAATGCTATAAATAATTAAATTAAAAAGTAATTCTCTGCAAAACTATTTATGTTTTGTACGCTATATGATCAGGTAAATAGTTATTTTTCTTTCCGTATCATACACAGCTGATTGGTGACTAGCAATAAAAAAGCAAAAATAGGATTTTAATTACCTACCTGTAAATCCTTTTCTAGTAGTCCGTAGAGGACGCTGGGGTCCACATTAGTACCATGGGGTATAGACGGGTCCACTAGGAGCCATTGGCACTTTAAGAGTTTGAGAGTGTGGGCCGGCTCCTCCCAGACTCAGTCTAGAAACTGTGCCCGAGGAGACGGACATCTTCGAGAGAAGGATTATACACAGATAGTGGCGAGATTCATACCAGCTCACACATACAAGGCAAACCAAGCTAACTAGCTTGAAACTCAGCAACCGCTGAAACATTACTTACCAAGTAACAATGCAGCACTCAACTAAAAACAAAGTTGTACTGAACCAGATAACCACTGCAGGATAACGAAGCGCTGGGCGGGCGCCCAGCATCCTCTATGGACTACGAGAAAAGGATTTACCGGTAGGTAATTAAAATCCTATTTTCTCTTACGTCCTAGAGGATGCTGGGATCCACATTAGTACCATGGGGATGTACCAAAGCTCCCAGGATGGGAGGGAGAAGGCTCCTGCAGTACTGATTGACTGAATTTAGGTCCTCAGAGGCCAAAGTATCGAACTTGTAGAACTTTGCAAACGTGTTCGACCAAGTAGCCGCTCGGCAGAGTTGGAAAGCCGAGACACCCCGGGCAGCCACCCAGGAAGAACCCACCTTACGAGTAGAGTGGGGGTTAACAGACATAGGACACGGCAAGCCTGCCGTAGAATACGCATGCCGGATAGTGAACCTGATCCAGCGAGAGATTGTCTGCTGAGAAGCAGGACACCAAATTTTCTTGGGATCATGCAGGACAAACAGAGATTTTCTGTGACGAGCAGTCCCCGTCACATAGATCTTTAAAGCCCTTACAATATCTAAAGACTTTGATAAAATGGAGGAGTCAGTCGCAACTGGCACCACAATAGGTTGGTTGATATGAAATTCCGACACAACCTTCGGAAGAAACTGCTGACGCGTCCGGAGCTCAGCTCTATCTTCATGGAAGATCAAGTAGGGGCTTTTACATGACAAAGCCCCCCAACTCCGACACATGTCTAGCAGAAGTTAAGGCCAACAAAGTGACAGCCGTCCACGTGAGAAACTTGACCTCAACCTCCTGTAGAGGCTCAAACCATCCGACTGGAGGAACTGCAACACCACATTAAGATCCCATGGCGATGTAGGCGGTACAAAGGGAGGTTAGATGTGCAGAAACTCCCTTCAAAAAAGTCTGAACCTCAGGGAGGGCAGCCAATTGTTTCTGGAAGAAAATGGATAGGGCCGAAATCTGGACCTACACGGATCCTAACCTCATGCCCATATCCACACCTGCTTGCAGGAAGAGGACAACCCATCGCAGTTGAAACTCCACCGTAGGAAACTTCTTGGACTCACACCAAGATACAATTTTTTTTCCAAATACGATGGTAATGTTTAGACGTTACTCCTTTCCTAGCCTGTATCAGGGTAGGAATAACCTTGTTCGGAATGCCCTTCCGAGCTAGTATCTGGCGTTCAACCTCCATGCCGTCAAACGTAGCCATGGTAAGTCTTGATAGGCGAACGGCCCCTGCTGTAGCAGGTCCTCCCGAAGAGGAAGAGGCCTTGGCTCTTCTAGCATTAGATCCAGAAGATCCGCGTACTAAGTCCTTCTTGGCCAGTCTGGAGCTATGAGGATCGCTTGAACTCTTGATCTCCTTATGAGCTTTAGAACTCTTGGAATGAGTGTAAGTGGTGGAAACACGTACACCGACTGGAATACCCACGGAGTCACTAGGGCGTCCACTGCCACTGCTTGCGGGTCCCTCGACCTGGAACAATATCGCCAAAGCTTCTTGTTGAGATGAGAGGCCATCATGTCTATTTGGGGCACACCCCAAAGATCTGTTATCTCCCTGAACAGCTCTGGAATGAAGATTGCGGACAGCGCCAACGCATGTTTTTCTGCCCAGAGGATGATTCTTGTTACCTCTGACATTACAGCTCTGCTCTTCGTTCCACCCTGTCGGGTTAAGTAAGCCAGTGTCGTTACATTGCCCAACTTCACTTGAATGGCCAGATTTCTTAGAAGATGGGCCGCTTGGAGAAGACCGTTATAGACGGCTCTTTGTTCTAGAATGTTTATCGGCAGGCCGGCTTCCAGACTTGACCATCTTCCTTGGAAGGTTTCCCCTTGGGTGACTGCGCCCCAGCCCCGGATGCTTGCATCCGTGGTCAGAAGGATCCAGTCCTGAATCCCGAATCTGCGTCCCTCCAGAAGATGAGGTAATTGTAGCCACGAGAGGAGTGAAAACCTGGCCTTTGGCGACAGACGTATTCTCTGGTGCATGTGTAGATGAGATCCCAACCACTTGTCCAGGAGATCCAGCTGGAAGAACCGAGCATGAAACCTCCCGTACTGCAGAGCCTCGGAAGAGGCCACCATCTTCCCCAGCAGGTGAATGCACTGATGAACCGACACCTGGGCTGGCTTCAGGACATCCCGGACCATTGTTTGTATCACCAACGCTTTTTCCTCTGGAAGAAACACCCTCTGCACTTCCGTGTCGAGGATCATTCCCAGAAAGGACAACATCCTGGTTGGTTCCAAATGTGATTTTGGAAGAGTCAGGATCCAACTTTGTTCTCTGAGTAGATGGATCGTGAGAACAATGGACTGTAACAGCTTTTCCTTGGACGATATCTTTATCAGCCAATCGTCCATATATGGAAGTATGTTCACCCCCTGTCTGCAGAGGAGAACCATCATCTCTGCCATCACCTTGGTGAATACCCTCGGTGCTGTGGAGAGGACGAATGGCAGGGCCTGGAAATGGAAATGACAGTCCAACAGTGCGAATCGGAGATAAGCTTCATGCAGCGGCCAAATCGGAATGTGAAGGTACGCATCCTTGATATCCAGGGATACCAGAAATTCTCTCTCTTCCAGACCTGATATCACCACCCTTAGAGACTCCATATTGAACTTGAACTCCCTCAGGAAGGGGTTTAGCGATTTTAAGTTCAGAATGGGTCTGACCGAACCATCTGGTCTCGGTACCACGAAAAGGTTCGAATAGTAACCTTTGTCTTGCATATGGGGTGGGACTGGTACAATAACCTGTGCCACCACCAACTTTTGGATGGCTTCCCGTAGGAAGGCAGATTTGAAGAATCGGTGAGGAGGGAGATCTTGAAATTCCAGCCTGTACCCCATGGACACAATATCTTGCACCAAGGGATCCAGGCCAGACAACACCCAGACGTGACTGAAATGCCTGAGCCTCGCACCCACCGGCCCCACTTCCAGGCTGCGCGCTCCACCGTCATGCTGAGGACTTTGGCGTACCTGAAGCAGGTTTCTGTTTCTTGGATGGTGTTGGACGGTTTGGCCTTTCTTGGCTTGGCAGTCCGAAAGGACTGTGATACAGCTGAAGAAAAGGGTTTCTTCGCGGCAGGTGCAGCTGAGGGAAGAAACGGAGACTTACCCGCTGTAGCCGTGGAAATCCACGTATCCAACGCTTCCCCAAAGAGAGCCTGACCTGAGTAGGGTAGGGTCTCCACACCTCTCCTGGATTCCATGTCGGCAGACCATTGGCGCAGCCAGAGTCCTCTACGAGTTGAGACAGACATGGAGGATATTCCTGCAGCCATCGAACCCAGGTCTTTCATGGATTCCACCGTAAATCCCGCAGAATCCTGTATGTTACGTAAGAACAATTCAACATTACTTTTATCCATTGTAACCAATTTCTAAAGTAACATGCCAGACCACTGTACTATAGCTTTAGAAATCCATGCACAGGCAATGGTAGGCCATAGTATCGCCCCCGAAGCCGTGTATATGGATTTCAGCGTAGTGTCAATCTTGCGATCAGCCGGTTCTTTCAACGCGGCAGATCCTGGGACAGGTAAAACCACCCTCTTTGACAGTCTGGACACAGATGCGTCAACTATGGGTGGGTTTTTCTCAATTCTTTCTATCCTCCGCAGGGGAGGGGAAAGTAACCAGAACCCTTTTGGGGATCTGGAATCCTTACACTCAGGATTTTTCAAATAGCGTTTAACACTTTAGATGCAGGGAAGGTTAGTGAGGCTTTCTTATTGTCTGTGAAGCCTCCCCAACCTGCTCAGGTGACATGTCAGCAATATTTAACATATCTCCGCCCCCCCCCCCCCCCCCCCTCCGCATGTCCCCATCACCGTCTGCAGTCTGTGGAATAGGAGCTGCAGACAGGAAAATGGCGCTGAACTCTGCTGGGTCCGCACTGAGAAGAAGCTCCGCCCTCCAAAGATGGCGCGTCTTCCCGCGCAACTTCTATATACTGGCCTGAGGATTCCGTCGCTAGCCGGGGAAATTCAGTCCCCAGTTAGCGTCTGTGTATTGAGGATTCTGTCACTAGCCTGGGGATTTAGTCTCCGGTTAGCGTCTGTGTACTGAGGATTCTGTCGCTAGCCAGGGGATTCCGTCTCCAGTTAGCGACTGTGACCAGTTTAGGATATTTAGACGCTGGCTCAGCACCGTGATTACTTTTTTGTGTACATGAAATGGGTTCTCCCTGAGAGGAAACCACTTCAGCAGCATATGACACCGAGTCCCTAGAACAGTGGCATATCTATTACTGGGTGCAGGGTGTGTGGTGCACAAGGGTCCCTGGGTCATCCATTCACATACTGACCTAGTGCAGCTGCTACAGCCTCCTCAGGAGAGGAACATCTCGGAAAATGCACACGGACCCCTCTCCCCTCATAAGATGTCCCTGGTCATGAGTGGATATGAGCTAGTTTTGTGATTTGCAATCCACTCATACGTCTCCATCTTCTGTGAGTACAACCCACTGCTGCCAAGCTTCAAGGATGACGGCATTAAATAATACAATTTGGATGTGATATCCATTTAAAAGGTTCTTCGACCTTCACAATTTTCCTTGCTTGACTCTGTCCAGCACAGGAGAATACATCTGTTAAACAAGTTTTATGTTATCTCTCTGTGCAGGCCAGAGCCATAACTAAGGGTGAAAAACCGATGCTGCAGGGCCTAGGGTATCAGCATTTGGCTTACAGGATCTGTAGAATAGCTGCTCCTTCCTTGTCCTGGCGCAGTCGGCAAAAATTCGGAGGACTTTTTATCTTTCAAGATATTAACCCAACATCTTGTGTGCATATCCGTCATGGACATTACCGGCTGCCTACATCTGTTAATGGCACCAGCATGGCTGCAACTAGGGGGGGCACGTAACCCAGGCGCCGGATTTGAGGAGGTACTGAGACTGCCCGGGTCCCTCCACTTGCCACTCCCTTGACTCTTAGGTGCTCCCATCCAAGATGTTTCTGGGGGCTTTCCTTGGAGTCCAGCCTACCATCGTCTGGGCTCCGCACAGTTCAGCTAGAGAGCCCCCTGCACCGGCCTGCCACTCACTATAGCTGCACCAGCGGCTCCGGGCCCCTGCCCTGCCTGCACAACTGCCCATCTTTAGCCATTGCTCCATGCCGCTTGTCGCATCCAGCAGTGGCTGCAGTGAACGCTGCTCTCGTACTCCCTCTGCTGCCCTCCTAACAAATGCTGCTCTCTGATCTCACTCCTGCTTGTCTCCTGCAGCCGGGGCTGTAGTAGAGCCAGGTCACTCGGCCCGCCGCCATCTTGTCCGGGTGGCTCCTTCCTCTACTTCCTGCAGGGATCTCCCACTGGACCTGACCAGCTGCAGTCTCTGAAACTTGGCTTCAAGGTTAGCCATCACCCACATTCCTCACCCACCCCCTGCATCCCAGGCAGAGACACGTCTTTATCTGTCTTTTCTCTGCCTCCCCTACATCTCTGCCCTCTCTCTCTCTCCTTTCTTCCCCCTCTATTCTCCTTCCCCTCTCTCTCTGCTCCCCCCTTCTCTCTCCCCTCTATTTTTCCATCCTTTCTCTCTTATCTCCACCTGTATATCTCTTCCCTTCTCTCTCTATCCCCCCCTCCGTTCTCACACTCTCTCTCTCTGATTTTTTTTTTTGGGGGGGGAGGGGGGTGGCACGACAAATTACTGCCTTGCCCTGTGTGACAGGAGTTTGTATTATTGGAACCCTTACCACAGCCCAAAGTTATCACATCACTCCTGAAGGTGTCATAGAAATATTTCATGTAATTCACAATATGAGTTTAACATATTCTGGGTGTCACAGAATTAGTATACCTTTTTTAATTACGTTTTTTTTCTAATTTTGCAGTCAGATTTGTTTTATTTGTAAATTATTGCAAAATGGGACTGGACCCTATTTTGATATTTTCTTCTCAGCAAACTTTAAAATTGTAAAGGAGCATATTAATAATTTTATATCATTAAACCAACATGTCATGGGATATATTTCCTTTTATTTGTTGGAAATTTTGGTATTCCTCCACTGTGGGGATTTTGGGGATGGCCCGGCTGCACTAGCGTTCAGGATTTTATTTTTTACTTTCATTTTATCATTATTATTTGATCTTTCCGTCCCGATTTATGTCTGTTTTTCTTTAGATTACTATCTTATGTTATTATTCTTAGAACTTGTAGTATATATTTTTTTTTTACGTGTACCACATGTTGCTTCTATTTTTAACTTACTACCTAGATGTTTTTGGTCTATTTATGTTCCACTATTCTGTGCCTGTAAGACATTGATTCTGACTTGTGCTCTTTATATATGCTTTACTGTGTGGTATGATGCTATGTGTATGTATAGTTCACTTTTGTCTCAATAAAAATTGGAGAAAAAAAAATTGTAAAGAAGAAAGTGGATAAAAGCATTTATAGAATACCACCATATTCCTTATTGGGTAAGCTGCATAACTACAATTTATGCAGTTAGTATTAAGTTAGTCACTTTTCATTTAACCCTTATAGGACTTATTTTCATGTATTGCTAATTGCACAGAGGGGTAATTCATACCTGATCGCTAGGGTGCGTTTTTTGCATCCCTGCAATCAGATAGTTGCCGCCTACAGGGGGAGGGTATATGGTGTGTGTAGGTGTACATTCGTTTTTGTAGGAGACCTGCACAAACATCAGTTTGTGAAGTCTCTGCACTGCCCAGGACTTACTCAGCCGCTGCGATTGTTTCATGCTGATCAGGGCCGGAGCTGACGTCAGACACCCTCCCTGAAAACGCCTGGTCCCTCCTGCGTTTTTCCGTACACTCCTGTAAAACAGTCAGTTGCCACCCAGAAACGTCCACTTCCTGTCAATCACCTTGCGATCGACCGTACGATCGGTTTCTTTGCACCATCCCATCGCTAGGCACCTATAGCTGGTGCTGTTGTGCGTCGCACCGATGCATACGTATGCGCAGTTGAGATCTGATTGCATGCTGTGCCAGCGCGTCAGGTCTGAATTACCCCCAATGTAACCAAAGTATTGTGTCAATATGGCTTCCACGCCTGGTACTCTCTTGTGTAGAATAAACAATGTATGGTTCTGATAATTTTGCAAGGACCAAATATCAGTCATATCTTCCAAGCATTGCCTATTCTGCAAATGTAATCCTGCGTAGTGCTCCTGGAGTGGTTACCTCACTTGGATTCTTTATGGGTAGAATGAATAATCCTTTGAATTGATGATCCAAAATGGCTGTCCTTTGTATTTTACACATGGGGGGAAATTTACTAAGATGGGAGTTCTATTTAAGATGGGATGTTGCCCAAAGCAACCAATCAGATTCCAGGTATTATCTTCTAGAAGGTGCTAGATAAATGAGAAGTAGAAGCTGACTGGTTGCTATGGGCAACATCCCATCTTAAATAGAACTCCCATCTTAGTAAATTTACCCCATAGTTTCTTTATTTTATGCAAATCTGAATATCTGTATTATGTTCATAGTGCAGATGTGCCTCATACATTGTTGCTGCAGTCACGCCAAATACCCCTTTTTGGTGGGCCAGATCAGATAAGACTTTGCTAGCGCCAGGCGTCTTTATTTATGTCTGTTTACCCAAAAATGCATCTAAGTCTAACACGGTACAACTTGTATTCACTGGGAGACTGTGTTGATTCATTTAATATGCAACACTTGTACAGAAGTAGCCATGCTCATTCAGCCCGCAGCACGGGCACATGTGCCATGAATGCGTTTTGACAGGCTGTGGCTATTCACACCCGTGACTAGGCAATGTAATGCTTATGGATCGCAGATGCAAATATGCCCAAGCGCATGCCAGAGCGCACGCACATCACACCTGTGATGCGTACGCATCGTGAGCGATAAGTTGCAGCATAGCAGCGGGCACGTCCTCGAAACATTACAGAAAGTGGCCACAGGGAGCGAGGCTCCCACGAACCGTACATACACGGGGGACCCAGCGGGGGTAATGAGCGTGAGCAGCGGTAAACTATGTGTGCGCTGTCAACAGATTTCACTACTGAGCCGGCGGCAGATAGCGGGCGTATGATACACTGCCTTCAGCAGCAACAACAACTATAGAGGACACATCTGTACATTTGTATATAGTGTGCGACTGAGTCTCTGAATCTGTATATGAGGTACTACAATGCAGCGGCCATGGCTTTTTTCCACGCCAAGTTCTTTTGTGCTTCGTAAACAGACTCAGTTGTACACATATGTACTGTATCACATATTAAATTAATCAGCACAGTCTTTTGGTTCAACCTGGTCACAAAAAGGTGCCAAACGCTAGCAGAGTCTCACAGGACCTGTTAGTTCACTCCCGCCAGGCATCACACACTGCATGGCGTACTAAGGCTAGACTATGAGGACATATCTGTTTCTGTAAAGCACCTTCAGTCCTATTGAAGAAAAGTGCTATACAGTATGAATAAAATTATTATCATTAGATTATTAATATTATAAATACCACTACTTATCAGGAGTTTTATTATTAATACTACTGATCAGGAGTTTATCAACCACATACTGTATGATGATATTATTGATTTACATTAATCTCTAACGTACAAATATGTCTCCCAACAAATTTTTGATCACATAGTACTCAGCGGCATCTATCCATTCTCAGAATTTCTTCATAAACCTCATTTGTATTGTCATCTCATTCTTTAGGTTCTAACCGCCTGCAGATCACACATCCCACACCTATTCCTATACTTTTTCTAAACTAAACATTCATCCTCTCATCCTCCCCACCACTGTATTACTTTCCATTTCCAACTCTGCTGCTCATGTTTACCTCACCAGGCCTCAAAACTGTCTCCTTACCTTTTAAGAGCATTTATTAATAAATATAAAGGCAACTTCATGCAAAATTTACAAAATAAAATTACAGTTTTTATTCCAAGTAAGATGTAATTGTTTTTTGTTACTCAGGAAAAACTGGGCCAAGGTTAGTCCAGAATTCTTACAAATGTGTCCTACAAGAGGAACAGGATGGCAGAAGCCTCATGATGCACAAAGAATCAACCTTTATCACTCAGGAGAGGAAAAACCCCTAAACCCCTGTGGAGGAAACCTCTGGGAACCTATGGTCAAAGGAGCCCATCCCTCTAGGCATTAAGAGACTATGCAAAGTTTGTCCGCATAACTAACCTTGCATAAACCAGTCATCTCTTCTGTCAACCCAAATCTGCTATTCTGACCTTTTACGGTGAAGAAAGCATCATTGGCGCGTGCGTGTCCATGGTGAGAGATACAGAAAAAGAAAGAGCGAGAGACAGGGGAAGTGGGTAGGGGAGAGAGACAGAGACAAGAAAAGGAGATAGGGGAAGAGTGTATGTAGGGCACCATTTAAGAACCAGTGATAAACCGGTTAGCATTCATTTGATGCTAGAAGGGAATGTGACTGAATGCTTTATTTAGCAAACAGCGTACTGCTGTTTCTGAAGAAACTCTTAAGCCATAGTATGGTGTCTGCACTTTGGGGGTATATTTACTAAGCCTTCGATGGAGATAAAGTGCACGGAGATAAAGTACCAGCCAATCAGCAACTACCCGGCATGTCACAGGCTGGGTTTGAAAAATGACAGTTAGGAGCTGGTAGGCTGGACTTTATCTCTGTGCACTTTTTCTCCATACAAGACTTAGTAAATAGACACCTTGGTCACCTTTTCCTGCTTCAGAGAAGTCTTCCAGGCTTAGCAGAGTACCCTCCGGCTTTGAGCTCTATGTGCGTACACAGATGGTCGTCAATGTGTATTTGTTAGTAACCCCTTACTGCCAGCTGTACAAAGGCCCCCTCCCTTCATAAGACACACTTGATTAAGAAGCCACTGTATATGTGAAAGATTAACTTACAATTCTGCCAGAGCCTTCAAAAGTGTTCGGTTGTTCGGGTCTTGGTTCAGGTGTCCCTTTAAAGCCTGAACTATAGTTTTGTTATTGTACAGATCTCCAGGCCATTCTCTTATTAATGTTGAGAATCCCTGTGAAAATGATAAAGAAATACAATATTTTAAATCGATTTTGCTGGATGGGCTCTAGTGACAGTTAACAGTGGGTTTAAGCATTACTTTCTCACTCAGAGAGTTGTAATACAAAAAAAACTGAAGAGCTCCCTTTAAATGGTCTCAGATGCTTGAATGGACATATCACTCCCAAAGCCATACTAATTATAAAACTGCTTGCAGAGCTGCGATCCTGTAAGTTACATTTAGAGATAGCAAAAGTTATATTTAATGTATCACAACAGTTCAAGTGTCTGAACTTGAAGCTCAGCAACCAACGTTCAGCTTTGTAGATATGGATTGAACATCAGCACTGTAGATATGGGCTCAGTCACGTGACAAGGTGTGTGTGGGGGGGTGCGGCCCACACCCAGGTGTCACCCGCCAAGGGGTGACACCAAAATGCCGGCTCCTGCTCAGTGACAGGAGCTGGGTGCTGCACTGTAATGATCATACAGTACCATGTTTTTATTTTTAGGTAGCGAGGACTGCACAGGCTATTATTGTGTGTCCAAGTAAATGGTATCCCGGTTATTTGATTGCATCTGTCTGGTAACCAAAGATCAGGCTAATGTACTTTTATAGCCCCGTTTCTGATCCATAACTACTGTTGAACTTTGATGAAAGTGGTGCCTCTAAGTCCTGGACTTTTTAGTCACTACTTGTGCCCACGCTACTGAGGGGTTCAATGAGGGCTAATACTGTACATGTTTATATATATATTTTTATCATGAATGTTGCTAGAAACTGTGAATATATAGTATGTCAAGGAAGTGATATAAGGTTATGATCCTCACGTACTTTCCATGTAATTTTGTGATGCATTCGATCTGTGCTCTGTGTGTATACATCAGTATATTGTATAACAGTGGCCATATTGTTGAAAATAGTTAACTGCAGTATACAACGTTACTCATATGTGGACAAGCTATTTCTCCTGTGTGGAATGTCTATTATTCTGTGTGCAATGTTATTCCTGCGTGGAAGTATTTGTGACCCTGTGTGGACTACAGTATTTTGCTGTCATTGAAGTCTTTAACTCCTGTGTGGAATTATTGTGAAAATATAACCTCTGCTGGGACTGGCTCTATTTGGACTACTACTGTACCTGCAAAGTGTTTATGCTCTACATTTACTTCTTAATTCCTGTGTATTTTCTATTTTTTGTGTGTGGTGAAAACTAAACCACTACTTTGGTTTCATCTGGTTGGTGTCTGGGTTATTGAAAGAACCATTTATCCTCACAGTATCCCAAAGAGTAAATTGACAAATATAAATTGTTCACTGATTTTAGTTCACAAAATGTATTTAGCTACTTATAGTGTTGGGATGTAGTCAGAATCCCGACAGTGGAGTCCCGATGTTCGCGGTATTAAGGTTGGGCACTAGGGGTAAGGTTAGGCTGTGGGAGGGGATGGATAGGTATTGGTTGACAAAGGGGAAAGCTAGGGTTAGGCTGCGGGAGGGGTGGGATAAGGATATACCAAGGGTTAGGCTGTGGTAGAGGACATTTAGGTTTAGGCTGTGGGAGGGGATGGTTAGGTTTAGGCTGCAGGAAGGGGACAGTTAAGGTTAAGCTGCTGGAGGAGTGGGTTAGGGCAGGGCAGCAACTAGGGTGGTGCAGACAGTGCTTCGCACACAACGTATTTGCCCTGTGGGTGCACCATCCACCCTGAGTGGCCGCCTATGTATGTGCCGACAGCTGCAGATGTCTTTCCCGAGTGCTCCTCTCCTCCTCCTCTCCTGCAGTGTGTGAAGAGGGACTTCTGGGTACATGAGCCAGCAGCTGGCTGCTGTTGCTTAGAAGAAGGGATACATAATGTAAGACACAGAATAGCTGCTCCGGGGGACGGACGGACAGACAGACACACACTCCACACTGACACTACACCCTGCTCACATACACACTCTGTTCACTCTGACACTATACAACTGTGGGGGAAGGGAGGAATGATGATGAAGAGGAATGAGGTGTAGGGGCTCTACCTGGCATAATGTGCACAAGGGGCTCTATCTGGCATAATGTGTATAAGAGGCTCTACTGTGGTGTAATGTGTGTAAGAGATTCTACTATGGCATAATGTGTACAAGGGTTTTTTCTGTGGCGTAACATGTATAAGGGGCTCTATTGTGGTGTGATGTGTGTAAGGGGTACTCCTCTGCTGTGTAATTTGACCAATGGACACTACTGTGCGGTGTAATGTGAATTGGTACTACTTTGTAGCCATGCCCCTTTCCCATGAAGCCACGACCCTATATTTTTGTTGTGTCTTTTCGGTTCACACTGTCCCTATTTTAAACATGGGGGAGATGGGACACCAATTCTCTTTCCGGCACAAGGAACCAAAATGTCTAGTTATGGCTCTGGGTTAGACTTAGAACACTCACTGGTATTCTGACCATCAGTATTCCGCTGTCAGGATCCTGACCACCTGTATTTCATACCCAACCCATACTATGTTGAGGACACAAAATATATGCTTTTACCCACACTATGAAGAAGATACATGCTCTACAAATGAAAAGGTACACTTTCAAACCTATAGTATATTAATCTTTCTTCAATTTACACTAATACCACATATGTATACTTGTATATAATGGGGTCTAGGAACTATTGTATTTTAAATACTGCAATTCATTGTTTTCTTTATATGATACAGCCCCCCAAAAACTAGTAAATAAGCAATGATATTCAGAAATGTCTGCGCAAAAGCTGTTTTGCTCAATACTTATATAACATATTTTAAGAACTAAATCTATTTTCTTCATTATTTCTGACTCTGAAAAGCTTCTGGGCAGCTCTGCTAATGTTGGGCGTCTTTTTTTGCCGATAATGCATTTTATTTGCAGCGCTATGTGATTAGGACGCACAAGCAGCTTATGCTATTTAAAATCGTATGTGGCATGCCTATATTCTGTGTAGGCTGGCTGCAATCAAAATGCTATGGTTACAGTCATTTTCAGGAAAACACTGTAATGTAGCATTTCGTATACAGATACAGACACGGTCACACAGAATATAGGAATGCCACATGTCAATGTAATCAGCATGAGCTGCTTGTGTGTCCTATTCGCATAGCAATACGACTTACACACATTTAAATGTAGCAAGTTGCAAATGAAGATGCCAGCGCTACCGAATACAGCATGGCGTGACTAGAAGGTCTGTTTAACATGACTGCAGCAAGGATGTAGGAGGACATATCTGTACTTCTAATCACCATGATCACCATCTAATGTCCATGATCAATAAATGCCCAGAGATAGGAACAAGCGCAGTGCCTATAACACCAAACAACCAGAGCCAGAAACTAGCACAATGTCTATAACCAACAGGTGCCCAGAGCCAGGACTGGCATCCTGCCTGTAACCACCAGGTACCCGGAGCAAGGAATTAACACAGGGGTAGATGTAAGAAGTGTCGATATGGGGAAGAATCGGTAACATGCTGGGGTTATGGTCGTTAGGTCGACACAACTTAGGTCGACACTCATTAGGGCGACCACTGAAGGGCAACAATGCCATTAGGTCGACATGTACTAGGTCGATAGGTCAAAAGGTCGATATGAGTTTTTCAATTTTTTTTTTATTTTTTCATACTTACCGATCCACGTGGACTACGATTGGAACGGTAATTGCCCGAAGCATGGCGAGCGAAGCGAGCTATGCGAGGGGACACGGTGCACTAATTTGGGTTCCCCGTCACTTTACGGAGAAAACTACACTAAAAACAGTCAAAAACCTCATGTCGACCTAGTACATGTCGCCCTAACGCCCATGTCGACCTAATGGCAATGTCGACCTTTAGTGTTCGACCTCATGAGTGTCGACCTAAGTTGGGTCGACCCAACGACCCATACCCACATGCTGATACAGTTTATTCCCCATGTATGAATGCGTGCTACAAGACAGGGGCATATATATATATATATATATATATATATGCTGCTATCTAAAAGATGTGGCACTGACTGTTCCGACGCCTGCAGGTATCGATTTCGACAGCTGCAGGTATCATTGCCCCATCACAACAGCAAGGACAGCACTGTCCCTGGCTGCTGGTTCCAGGCTGCATGGGGGATCTCGTGAAAATAGCGAGATCTCGCGCATGCCCAGTGAAGCCAGCCAGGAGACTAGATACAGCGCATCGGCACTAAGCTGATGCGCTGTGGGCTCTGGCGGGGATCACCGGAAGGGAGAGGTTTCACTCTCCCACTCCTGAAAACGTGATATATTAATACAGCTCTTTCGTGTAGCTTCCTGCTTCGTCTCGGTAAAGAGACGGAGCAGGAAGTGCTATAGTGGCATGATATGTGCCGCTATAATACATCTCCCCTACAGTACCTGTAATCACTAGGTGCCCAGAGCCAGGAACTATCACAGCGCCTGTACTTACCAGGTGCAGAGCCGGGAACTAGCACAGCGCCTGTAATCACCAAATTCCGAGAGACAGGAACTAGCATGGTAACCTTTAATCACAATGTGTCCATAGCCAGGAACTAGCACAGTGCCTGTAATCACCATATACCCAGAACCAGTAACCAGCAGAGTGCCTGTAAGCACCAAATACCCAGAGACAGGAACTTGCACCTAGAACCAGTAACTAGCATAGTACCTGTAAGCACCAAATACCCAGAGACAGGAACTAGCACCTAGAACCAGTAACTAGCATAGTACCTGTAAGGTAAGCACCAAATACCCAGATACAGGAACTTGCATGGTGCCTTTAATCACAATGTGTCCATAGCCAGGAACTAGCACAGTGCCTGTAATCACCATATACCCAGAACCAGTAACCAGCAGAGTGCCTGTAAGCACCAAATACCCAGAGACAGGAACTAGCACCTAGAACCAGTAACTAGCATAGTACCTGTAAGCACCAAATACCCAGAGACAGGAACTAGCACCTAGAACCAGTAACTAGCATAGTACCTGTAAGCACCAAATACCCAGATACAGGAACTTGCATGGTGCCTTTAATCACAATGTGTCTATAGCCAGGAACTAGTACAGCACCAAATACCCAGATCGAAGAACTAGTACAGTGCCTGTAATCACCAAATGCCCAGATCCAAGAACTAGCACAGTGCCTATAATCACCAAATGCCAAAAGACAGGAACTATCACAGCACCTGTAATCACCAAATTCCCAGAACCAAGAAATAGCACAGTGCCTATAATCACCAAATGCCCAGAGACAGTAACTAGCATCGTGCCTTAATCACGGTGGGGAGATGTATTAAGCCTGGAGAAGTGATAAAGAAGTGATAAGTGGAAGGTGATAAAGTACCAGCCAATCAGCTCCTGTCATTTTTCAAACCCGTAATGATTGGCTGGTTCGTTATCACCTTCTACTTATCACTTCTTTATCACTGCTTCATTACTTCTCCAGGCTTAACACATCTGCCCCAATATGTCAATAGCCAGGAACTAACACAGTGCCCATAATCACCATATACCCAGAGCCAGGAACTATTACAGCGCCTGTAATCACCAAATGCCCAGAGCAAGAAACTATTACAGCACCTGTAATCACCAAATGCCCAGAGACGGGAACTAGCACAGCACCTGTAATCACCAAATGCCCAGAGACAGGAACTAGCACAGCGCCTGTAATCACCAAATGCCCAGAGACAGGAACCAGCACAGCGCCTGTAATCACCAAATGCCCAGAGCAAGGAACTATTACAGCACCTGTAATCACCAAATGCCCAGAGACAGGAACTAGCACAGCGCCTGTAATCACCAAATGCCCAGAGACAGGAACTAGCACAGTGCCTGTAATCACCAAATGCCCAAAGACAGGAACTAGCACAGCGCCTGTAATCACCAAATGCCCAGAGACAGGAACTAGCACAGCGCCTGTAATCACCAAATGCCCAGAGACAGGAACTAGCACAGTGCCTGTAATCACCAAATGCCCAAAGACAGGAACTAGCACAGCGCCTGTAATCACCAAATGCCCAGAGACAGGAACTAGCACAGTGCCTGTAATCACCAAATGCCCAGAGACATGAACTAGCACAGCGCCTGTAATCACCAAATGCCCAGAGACAGGAACTAGCACAGTGCCTGTAATCACCAAATGCCCAGAGACAGGAACTAGCACAGCACCTGTAATCACCAAATGCCCAAAGACATGAACTAGCACAGTGCCTGTAATTACCAAATGCCCAGAGACAGGAACTAGCACAGTGCCTGTAATCACCAAATGCCCAAAGACAGGAACTAGCACAGTGCCTGTAATTACCAAATGCCCAAAGACAGGAACTAGCACAGCACCTGTAATCACCAAATGCCCAGAGACAGGAACTAGCACAGCGCCTGTAATCACCAAATGCCCAGAGACAGGAACTAGCACAGCGCCTGTAATCACCAAATGCCCAGAGCAAGGAACTATTACAGCACCTGTAATCACCAAATGCCCAGAGACAGGAACTAGCACAGCACCTGTAATCACCAAATGCCCAGAGACAGGAACTAGCACAGTGCCTGTAATCACCAAATGCCCAGAGACAGGAACTAGCACAGCGCCTGTAATCACCAAATGCCCAAAGACAGGAACTAGCACAGCGCCTGTAATCACCAAATGCCCAGAGACAGGAACTAGCACAGCGCCTGTAATCACCAAATGCCCAGAGCAAGGAACTATTACAGCACCTGTAATCACCAAATGCCCAGAGACAGGAACTAGCACAGCGCCTGTAATCACCAAATGCCCAGAGACAGGAACTAGCACAGTGCCTGTAATCACCAAATGCCCAGAGACAGGAACTAGCACAGCACCTGTAATCACCAAATGCCCAGAGACAGGAACTAGCACAGCGCCTGTAATCACCAAATGCCCAGAGCAAGGAACTATAACAGCACCTGTAATCACCAAATGCCCAGAGACAGGAACTAGCACAGCGCCTGTAATCACCAAATGCCCAGAGACAGGAACTAGCACAGCGCCTGTAATCACCAAATGCCCAGAGCAAGGAACTATTACAGCACCTGTAATCACCAAATGCCCAGAGCAAGGAACTATTACAGCACCTGTAATCACCAAATGCCCAGAGACAGGAACTAGCACAGCGCCTGTAATCACCAAATGCCCAGAGACAGGAACTAGCACAGTGCCTGTAATCACCAAATGCCCAAAGACAGGAACTAGCACAGCGCCTGTAATCACCAAATGCCCAAAGACAGGAACTAGCACAGTGCCTGTAATTACCAAATGCCCAAAGACAGGAACTAGCACAGTGCCTGTAATTACCAAATGCCCAGAGACAGGAACTAGCACAGTGCCTGTAATCACCAAATGCCCAAAGACAGGAACTAGCACAGTGCCTGTAATTACCAAATGCCCAAAGACAGGAACTAGCACAGCACCTGTAATCACCAAATGCCCAGAGACAGGAACTAGCACAGCGCCTGTAATCACCAAATGCCCAGAGACAGGAACTAGCACAGCGCCTGTAATCACCAAATGCCCAGAGCAAGGAACTATTACAGCACCTGTAATCACCAAATGCCCAGAGACAGGAACTAGCACAGCACCTGTAATCACCAAATGCCCAGAGACAGGAACTAGCACAGTGCCTGTAATCACCAAATGCCCAGAGACAGGAACTAGCACAGCGCCTGTAATCACCAAATGCCCAAAGACAGGAACTAGCACAGCGCCTGTAATCACCAAATGCCCAGAGACAGGAACTAGCACAGCGCCTGTAATCACCAAATGCCCAGAGCAAGGAACTATTACAGCACCTGTAATCACCAAATGCCCAGAGACAGGAACTAGCACAGCGCCTGTAATCACCAAATGCCCAGAGACAGGAACTAGCACAGTGCCTGTAATCACCAAATGCCCAGAGACAGGAACTAGCACAGCACCTGTAATCACCAAATGCCCAGAGACAGGAACTAGCACAGCGCCTGTAATCACCAAATGCCCAGAGCAAGGAACTATAACAGCACCTGTAATCACCAAATGCCCAGAGACAGGAACTAGCACAGCGCCTGTAATCACCAAATGCCCAGAGACAGGAACTAGCACAGCGCCTGTAATCACCAAATGCCCAGAGCAAGGAACTATTACAGCACCTGTAATCACCAAATGCCCAGAGCAAGGAACTATTACAGCACCTGTAATCACCAAATGCCCAGAGACAGGAACTAGCACAGCGCCTGTAATCACCAAATGCCCAGAGACAGGAACTAGCACAGCGCCTGTAATCACCAAATGCCCAGAGCAAGGAACTATTACAGCACCTGTAATCACCAAATGCCCAGAGCAAGGAACTATTACAGCACCTGTAATCACCAAATGCCCAGAGACAGGAACTAGCACAGCGCCTGTAATCACCAAATGCCCAGAGACAGGAACTAGCACAGTGCCTGTAATCACCAAATGCCCAAAGACAGGAACTAGCACAGCACCTGTAATCACCAAATGCCCAAAGACAGGAACTAGCACAGTGCCTGTAATTACCAAATGCCCAAAGACAGGAACTAGCACAGTGCCTGTAATTACCAAATGCCCAGAGACATGAACTAGCACAGCGCCTGTAATCACCAAATGCCCAGAGACATGAACTAGCACAGCGCCTGTAATCACCAAATGCCCAGAGACAGGAACTAGCACAGTGCCTGTAATCACCAAATGCCCAGAGACAGGAACTAGCACAGTGCCTGTAATCACCAAATGCCCAGAGTCAGGTACTAGCACAGTGCCTGGAATTACCAAATGCCCAGAGACAGGAACTAGCACAGTGCCTGTAATCACCAAATGCCCAGAGACAGGAACTAGCACAGTGCCTGTAATCACCTAATGCCCAGAGTCAGGAACTAGCACAGTGCCTGGAATTACCAAATGCCCAGAGACAGGAACTAGCACAGTGCCTGTAATCACCAAATGCCCAGAGACAGGAATTAGCACAGTGCCTGTAATTACCAAATGCCCAGAGTCAGGAACTAGCACAGCGCCTGTAATCACCAAATGCCCAGAGACAGGAACTAGCACAGTGCCTGTAATCACCAAATGCCCAGAGACAGGAACTAGCACATTGCCTGTAATCACTAGAGATGAGCGGGTTCGGTTCGTCAAGAAACGAACCCCCCCGAACTTCACCTATTTTACACGGTTCCGAGTCAGCCTCGGATCTTCCCGCCTTGCTCGGTTAACCCGAGCGCGCCCGAACGTCATCATCCCGCTGTCGGTTTCTCGTGAGATTCGTATTCTATATAAGGAGCCGCGCGTCGCCGCCATTTTCACTCATGCATTGGAGATGATAGCGAGAGGACGTGGCTCCGTTCTCTCAGTTTCTGTGTTCAGTGTGCTGCAAATATCTGTGCTCAGTGTGCTGAAAATATCTACGTTCTCTGCCTGAAAAACGCTCCATATCTGTGCTGCATTGTAGTATATAGTAGGAGGACAGTGCAGAATTTTGCTGACCACCAGTATATATATAGCAGTACGGTACAGTAGTCCATTGCTCTGCCTCTGTGTCGTCAAGTATACTATCCATCCATACCTGTGCTTCATTTTAGTTGTGCGCAGTATATAGTAGGAGGACAGTGCAGAATTTTGCTGACCACCAGTATATATATAGCAGTACGGTACAGTAGTCCATTGCTCTACCTCTGTGTTGTCAAGTATACTATCCATCCATACCTGTGCTGCATTTTAGTTGTGCGCAGTATATAGTAGGAGGACAGTGCAGAATTTTGCTGACCACCAGTATATATATAGCAGTACGGTACAGTAGTCCATTGCTCTACCTCTGTGTCGTCAAGTATACTATCCATCCATACCTGTGCTGCATTTTAGTTGTGCGCAGTATATAGTAGGAGGACAGTGCAGAATTTTGATGACCACCAGTATATATATATATATATATATATATATAGCAGTACGGTACAGAAGTCCATTGCTCTACCTCTGTGTCGTCAAGTATACTATCCATCCATACCTGTGCTTCATTTTAGTTGTGCGCAGTATATAGTAGGACAGTGTAGAATTTAGCTGACCACCAGTATATATATAGCAGTACGGTACAGTAGTCCATTGCTCTACCTCTGTGTTGTCAAGTATACTATCCATCCATACCTGTGCTGCATTTTAGTTGTGCACAGTATATAGTAGGAGGACAGTGCATAATTTTTTGACCACCAGTATATATATAGCAGTACGGTACAGTAGTCCATTGCTCTACCTCTGTGTCGTCAAGTATACTATCCATCCATACCTGTGCTGCATTTTAGTTGTGCGCAGTATATAGTAGGAGGACAGTGCAGAATTTTGCTGACCACCAGTATATATATAGCAGTACGGTACAGTAGTCCATTGCTCTACCTGTGTCGTCAAGTATACAATCCATATGTGTGCTGCATTGTAGTTGTGCGCAGTATATAGGAGGACAGTGCATAATTTTGATGACCACCAGTATATATATAGCAGTACGGTACAGTAGTCCATTGCTCTACCACTGTGTCGTCAAGTATACTATCCATCCATACCTGTGCTGCATTTTAGTTGTGCGCAGTATATAGTAGGAGGACAGTGCAGAAATTTGCTGACCACCAGTATATATATATAGCAGTACGGTACAGTAGTCCATTGCTCTACCTCTGTGTCGTCAAGTATACTATCCATCCATACCTGTGCTGCATTTTAGTTGTGCGCAGTATATAGTAGGAGGACAGTGCAGAATTTTGATGACCACCAGTATATATATAGCAGTACGGTATAGTAGTCCATTGCTCTACCTATGTGTCGTCAAGTATACTATCCATCCATACCTGTGCTGCATTTTAGTTGTGCGCAGTATATAGTAGGAGGACAGTGCAGAGATTTGCTGACCACCAGCATCTATATAGCAGTACGGTACAGTAGTCCATTGCTCTACCTCTGTGTCGTCAAGTATACAATCCATATGTGTGCTGCATTGTAGTTGTGCGCAGTATATAGTAGGAGGACAGTGCCGAATTTTGCTGACCACCAGTATATATATAGCAGTACGGTACAGTAGTCCATTGCTCTACCTCTGTGTCGTCAAGTATACTATCCATGTGTGTGCTGCATGTGCTGTTTGGGGACTATTTTTATAATCTGCCATCCTGTCTGACACTGCAGTGCCACTCCTAGATGGGCCAGGTGTTTGTGTCGGCCACTTGGGTCGCTTAGCTTAGCCATCCAGCGACCTTGGTGCACCTCTTTTTTTCTTTGCATCATGTGCTGTTTGGGGACTATTTTTTTAAATCTGCCATCCTGTCCGACACTGCAGTGCCACTCCTAGATGGGCCAGGTGTTTGTGTCGGCCACTTGGGTCGCTTAGCTTAGCCATCCAGCGACCTTGGTGCACCTCTTTTTTTTCTTTGCTTCATGTGCTGTTTGGGGACTATTTTTTAAATCTGCCATCCTGTCTGACACTGCAGTGCCACTCCTAGATGGGCAAGGTGTTTGTGTCGGCCACTTGGGTCGCTTAGCTTAGCCATCCAGCAACCCTGGTGCACCTCTTTTTTTCTTTGCATCATGTGCTGTTTGGGGACTATTTTTTAAATCTGCCATCCTGTCTGACACTGCAGTGCCACTCCCAGATGGGCCAGGTGTTTGTGTCGGCCACTTGGGTCGCTTAGCCTAGTCATCCAGTGACCTTGGTGCAAATTTTAGGACTAAAAATAATATTATGAGGTGTGAGGTGTTCAGAGAAGACTGGAAATGAGTGGAAATTATGGTTATTGAGGTTAATAATACTATGGGATCAAAATGACCCCCAAATTCTATGATTTAAGCTGTTTTTGAGGGTTTTTAGTAAAAAAACACCTGAATTGAAAACACACCCGTCCCCGACAAAAAAAATTCAGGGAGGTTTTGCCAAAACGCGTCTGAATCCAAAACACGGCCGCGGAACCGAATCCAAAACCCGAAAAATTTCCGGTGCATATCACTAGTAATCACCAAATGCCCAGAGACAGGTACTAGCACAGCGCCTGTAATCACCAAACGCCTAGAGACAGGAACTAGCACAGTGCCTGTAATCACCAAATGCCCAGAGACAGGAACTAGCACAGCGCCTGCAATCACCAAACGCCCAGAGACAGGAACTAGCACAGCGCCTGTAATCACCATAGACCTAGTGTCAGGAACTAGCACAGTGCCTGTAATCACCAAATGCCCAGAGACAGGAACTAGCACAGTGCCTGTAATCACCAAATGCCCAGAGACAGGAACTAGCACAGTGCCTGTAATCACCATAGACCCAGTGTCAGGAACTAGTACAGCGCCTGTAATCACCAAATGCCCAGAGACAGGAACTAGCACAGCGCCTGTAATCACCATAGACCTAGTGTCAGGAACTAGCACAGTGCCTGTAATCACCAAATGCCCAGAGACAGAAACTAGCACAGTGCCTGTAATCACCAAATGCCCAGAGACAGGAACTAGCACAGTGCCTGTAATCACCATAGACCCAGTGTCAGGAACTAGCTGAGTGACTGTAATTAGCAAGTACTCAGAGCCAGTAACCCACTGATTTCTAAGATATCTAATACAGATATTTCATGTACACATTTATTTTAGGGAGTATGGAAATCTTCTAACAGATTCTGTTAGCATCTATCAACAACTTGCTAAATTTTTTTTTTTTTAAAGAATGGATGTTTTTTCACACATTTCAGCTGTGCAGTGGGAAATGTTAAAAAACAGCAGTTAAATTTTAATTGTATTCACGTATTTATCTTGTTTTTGTGAAAACTATTATTTGTAAGTAATTAGAAAATGCCAGACTGCAAAATACATATTGAGCTAATTCTTTCAATTAGGTCCCTAAATTTGTGTCCATAGCAGCAACACATAACAGCAAAAATGTAAATCTCCAGCATAAAAATAAACACACATGCAGCATACCCTGAAACATTCATTCACGCAATAGGTTGCTACATAATTTGCATCTATTTTTGTGGTTTCAGACACTTACAAAACTAGCAATGAACTATTGAAGTGACAAACACTAAAAATCTAGGAAACGACATCACTACAATATATAGTTACATACTGTGTGTGACTGTTCCAGGAGACTCTGGAGGGAAGGTACCCAAGGCAACTGCAAGGTACATGGGTGGTCATTCCGAGTTGTTCGCTCTGTAATTTTCTTCGCATCGCAGCGATTTTCCGCTAATTGCGCATGCGCAATGTTCGCACTGCGACTGCGCCAAGTAAATTTGCTATGCAGTTAGGAATTTTACTCACGCCATTACGAGGTTTTTTCTTCGTTCTGGTGATCGTAATGTGATTGACAGGAAGTGGGTGTTTCTGGGCGGAAACTGGCCGCTTTATGGGAGTGTGTGAAAAAACGCTGCCGTTTCTGGGAAAAACGCGGGAGTGGCTGGAGAAACGGGGGAGTGTCTGGGCGAACGCTGGGTGTGTTTGTGACGTCAAACCAGGAACGAAACTGACTGAACTGATCGCAGTTGCCGAGTAAGTGTGGAGCTACTCTGAAACTACTAAGAAGTGTCTATTCGCAATTCTGCTAATCTTTCGTTCGCAATTTTACTATGCTAAGATTCACTCCCAGTAGGCGGCGGCTTAGCGTGTGCAAAGCTGCTAAAAGCAGCTTGCGAGCGAACAACTCGGAATGAGGGCCATGGTGGTGTGAATTGCATTGACAGCCTCACGCCTGCTGCAAAATAACGCTCACTTCATTGCACGAGAGGACAGGATGTGGGAGGGTTGTCTACTCTCCTGGGATCCCGGAAGAGTTATCTGAAGTTTAGGTATCCTGGGCATTATGGGCGAGTAGGCAAGTACACCAATGCTATAATACATCTAAGACCTTTGTCAAAAAAGTATGTCCCGTGAACATCTGCACAGCAATGTGGCTGAGGAGGACTGGTTTGCCTGAGACTACCACCTTAGTTGTTTGGCCGCGTGGGTTGGTTTGCCCAGGGGGTGGGGGGGAAGCAGCTCAGTAATGCAGCTGCGGTGTAGGAGGGTTTTTTTTTTTGGGGGGGGGGGCGGTGGTCTGACTCCTACACTTTCATCCTGGCTACTAGATTTTAGAAAACTTTGTCAAGCCCTGCTTTAGGGATGACAGAGTTGTTACATTAGACAATAGAGGCTAGGACAATGATGGCTAACCTTGACACTCCAGCTGTTGTTGAACTACACATCCCAGCATGCCCTGCATCAGTTTTAGCATGGCCAAACAGCAAAACTGTAGCAGGGCATGCTGGGATGTGTAGTTCAACAACAGCTCGAGTGTCAAGGTTAGCCATCACTGGGCTAAAAGGTGACAGTCAAACTTTTTTTTTTATTTCAAACTGTTTTTTATTGCGTTATAAGACATACAAACAAGTTAAGTTCAATTTACACATATAGATAAGAAGAAATATGGCAGCGGGTACACTAGTACATATAGAATATGAAGATTGTTTAAAGCGTGTTGAAACCATACGGCAACAGATATTTGGGGGTGAAGTGGAGACATGGAGAGCAAACGTTCATGTTTTCCCGTAATCAGGTTTGTATACCGAACATAATATAATTTATAACACGAATAGTGAGTGAGGTCTATGCCTTAATAATAGATGTATATTAGATCAAAGGTAAGACAAATAGACAGAAGTTTCTTTAAATTCCAGCCATGGCAACCATATAGCAATGTAGTCTGAAGTTTACCCTAATGAGAAGGATATAATGTCTTCCATGTCCATAAAATAAACTATCCTTTTAAACCAATCTTTAATCGAGGGGGTCTTAGTAGATCTCCATAAGGTTGGAATTATTGCTTTTGCCGCGTTATTGAGGTGTCTAAGTAATGAATGTTTATTTATACTAGTGCGGGTGGAGGTTGTATTAAGTAGCCAGAATCATTGGTCTTTAAAAACATTACCACCAAGTATGATTTCCGAGCATTTTAAATTAAGAGGACAGTCCCACCAATATGTGCACCCACATATATGCCCCACCTATAAGATAAGGGACAGGAAGATGATGGTTTAAAGGTTGTAAGAGGGGACTTCTTTGAGTAAATAATTTTTTTTGTTTTTTTTGTTTTGACTTGGTTTGGAAATACCACAGAAATAAATGGATAAGCTTCTGTGGTCATTAGAGATAATTATCTATGACATCATTGCAAGATTTTCTTTGTTGATTATACACTGCTCAAAAAATAAAAGGAACACTTAAATAACACATCATAGATCTGAATGAATGAAATATTCTTATTAAATACTTTGTTCTTTACATAGTTGAATGTGCTGACAACAAAATCACACAAAAATTATCAATGGAAATCAAATTTATTAACCCATGGAGGTCTGGATTTGGAGTCACACTCAAAATTAAAGTGGAAAAACACACTACAGGCTGATCCAACTTTGATGTAATGTCCTTAAAACAAGTCAAAATGAGGCTCAGTGTGGCCTCCACGTGCCTGTGTGACCTCCCTACAACGCCTGGGAAAGCTCCTGATGAGGTGGCGAATGGTCTCCTGAGGGATCTCCTCCCAGACCTGGACTAAAGCATCCGCCAACTCCTGGACAGTCTGTGGTGCAACGTGGCGTTGGTGGATGGAGCGAGACATGATGTCCCAGATGTGCTCAATTGGATTCAGGTCTGGGGAACGGGCGAGCCAGTCCATAGCATCAATGCCTTCGTCTTGCAGGAACTGCTGACACACTCCAGCCACATGAGGTCTAGCATTGTCTTGCATTAGGAGGAACCCAGGGCCAACCGCACAAGGGGTGTGGTTCGTTTTATCGACAGTATCTAGGTCGACAATGTTTAGGTCGACCACTATAGGTCGACATGGATGGAAGGTCGACAGGGTTTCTAGGTCGACAGGTCTAAAGGTCGACATGAGGATTTTTTTTTGGTGTCGTTTTCTTCGTAAAGTGACCGGGATCCCAAATTAGTGCACCGCGTCCCCTCGCATGGCTCGCTTCGCTCGCCATGCTTCGGGCATGGTGCCTTCGCTCCGCTACCGCTTCGCTCGGCACACTTTACCGTTCCAATCGTAGTCCACGTGGATCGTTAAGTATGAAAGAATCAAAAAAAAAAAAGAATGTGAAAAACTCATGTCGACCTTTAGACCTGTCGACCTAGCACATGTCGACCTAGAAACCCTGTCGACCTTCCATCCATGTCGACCTAGTGACTGTCGACCTATAGTGGTCGACCTAAACATTGTCGACCTAGACACTGTCGATCTTCAGACCGGATCTCCCGCACAAGCATATGGTCTCACAAGGGGTCTGAGGATCTCATCTCGGTACCTAATGGCAGTCAGGCTACCTCAGGCGAGCACATGGAGGGCTGTGCGGCCCCCAAAGAAATGCCACCCCACACCATTACTGACCCACTGCCGAACCGGTCATGCTGGAGGATGTTGCAGGCAGCAGAACGTTCTCCTTGGCGTCCCCAGACTCTGTCACGTCTGTCACATTTGTTCAGTGAGAACCTGCTTTCATCTGTGAAGAGCACAGGGCGCCAGTGGCGAATTTGCCAATCTTGGTGTTCTCTGGCAAATGCCAAACGTCCTGCACGGTGTTGGGCTGTAAGCACAACCCCCACCTGTGGACGTCGGGCCCTCATACCACCCTCATGGAGTCTGTTTCTGATCGTTTGAGTAGACACATGCACATTTGGCTTGCTGGAAGTCATTTTGCAGGGCTCTGGCAGTGCTCCTCCTGTTCCTCCTTGCACAAAGGCGGAGGTAGCGGTCCTGCTGCTGGGTTGTTGCCATCCTACGGCCTCCTCCACGTCTCCTGATGTACTGGCCTGTCTCCTGGTAGCGCCTCCATGCTCTGGACACTACGCTGACAGACACAGCAAACCTTCTTGCCACAGCTCGCATTGATGTGCCATCCTGGATGAGCTGCACTACCTGAGCCACATGTGTGGGTTGTAGACTCCGTCTCATGCTACCACTAGAGTGAAAGCACCGCCAGCTTTCAAAAGTGACCAAAACATCAGCCAGAAAGCATAGGAGCTGAGAAGTGGTCTGTGGTCACCACCGGCAGAACAACGCCTTTATTGGGGGTGTCTTGCTAATTCCCTATAATTTTCACCTGTTGTCAATTTCATTTGCACAACAGCATGTGAAATTGATTGTCAATCAGTGTTGCTTCCTAAGTGGACAGTTTGATTTCACAGAAGTGTGATTGACTTGGAGTTACATTGTGTTGTTTAAGTGTTCCCTTTATTTTTTTGAGCAGTGTATATGTTTAATTAATTTGTTGTAAAAATGTATATATGTATAATCTGATGCAATTTTATAATAAAAACATTCCCACCATACAGTATTTGCAAGAAACTACCAGGGGCAGATCTACATCTCCAGCATAAATTAGAAACGGTAAGATACATTTTATTCGAGATTGAAGGTATTCTATACCACAGAGAAATGATCTTACAAAGGTTTTCCAGAGTGGAAAGGCATAAGGAGCTTGCATGAGTATTTCTAAATATTGCTTCCCAGTCAAAATGGTGGACCAGACCCTGAAGATCTTTTTCCCAAGAAGTCATGAAAGCAGGGGTCTGAGGGAAAAGACTCTCTATCACCACCGCGTAAATCTGAGAGATAGTGTGGGAGGGAGTTTAAGGGGAGACACACAATCTCTCAAAGGAGTAAGGTTCTAGTTATAGCGGGTAGGCGGCCTAAAGATGTAATAAAGATGGTGTACTTGGGAGATATTTCCAAAATTCGGAACATAGGAGGTTCCAGGAAGTCTGAATATCTGAGAAAGGACGCACCCCACCCGTGCCCACCAGCTGACCAAGTCTGTAGACACCTGTCTCCGCCCATATCCTAAAAGAAAAATAGTGAAGCACTGGAGAAAAGTCTTGGTTAAAGAGAAAAGAAGAGGAGAAACTTTAGAGGAAATGTGAGACGGTGCACACAATTTACTCCACAATTTAAGAGTGGGGGAAACAGTTGGATAACCTACATTCAAGAGAGAAGGTAGCCAAGGAATAATTTCTAAAAAGTGGGAAAAACCAGCCTTCCTCCAGTGCCACCCATTGTTTCATATCTTTTGCTCTTGTCCATTCCAGAACTCTATTCAGCATCACTGCTTTGTAGTAGCTAGAAATATGTGGCAGTTGCATGCCACCCTTGTGTTTCCGTCTAAATAAAATATTGTGTTTGAAGCGAGGGGTAGCGCGTCCCCAAATAAAATTACATATTAGGTTCTGTACCGCATTGAACCATGAAGGAAAATGGATAGGAAGGGTTTGTAGAAGATATAATATTTTAGGCAAGGAATTCATTTTCATTAAGTTTATTCTACTAAACCAGGACAAGCGTAGAGAACGCCACTTCTGGTAATCTGTACGGAGTGTCTGCAACAGAGGGGTAAAGTTTAAAGAAAATAGCTTGGAAAGATCATTTGAAATGTGCACACCCAAATATTTCAGTTTATGGTTGTGCCAAGAGAACGGGAATTATCGTTTTAAGTCATCTACCATGGTAGCAGGTGCAGTAATGTTTAAAGCTACTGATTTAGAGTAATTTATCTTAAAGTTTAAGAGATCACCAAACCTATGGAATTCGGAGAGAGGGGTTTGGGAGAGAAATTGTGGGATTCGAGATCAGCGTCAATAAATTGTCGGCGAAAAGCACCAATTTAAATTTAATTGGGGTTAGATCTAATAGCCAAGGCTAAAGCTTCTATACACAGCACAAACAGTAAGGGGGGTAAGGGGCAACCTTGTCTTGTGCCATTAGATATATCAAGTGGGTCGGATAGCGAGCTATTGATTCTGATTTTCGCAGAGTGAGTATCGTATAGCGCCAAGTTTCTATGGAGACAGGTATGGCCCAGACCTTAGTGTTGAAGAATGCCAGTCATAAATCTCCAATCGACCCTGTCAAATGCTTTCTCCGCATCAGTTGATAGTACAATGGAGGGTGATGAGGATAAGGAGGAATAGTGGATCATATTGAACACTTTTGAAGTATTATCCCTAGCTTCGCGGCCTAAGACAAAGCCCACCTGATCTCCATGAATCAGTTTTGGAAGCAAAAGTTTCAGGCGATTAGCGATAAGTTTGCCGAATAGTTTTAAATCTATGTTTAACAGAGAAATCGGCCTATAGCTAGAACATAGGCTGGGGTCTTTCGCTTCTTTTGGCAGGACCGTTATATGGGCTTCCAGGGTTTGTTTGGAAAAATTAGATTTGTCTGAAATCGAGTTATATGCCTGAGTGAGCATAGGGGCCAATTTATCAGTCAAACATTTTTTTAAATTTAGAAGAAAAAATTAACTGGTCTTTTCGGAAGATAATCAACTCTGGTAAAGGACAAGAGAAGCTAAAGAATGTGATGTTTGAAAGGAGCATGGCATGTAGAGGGCTAGGGTTAAAGTTGCCAAGGGACATGTGCATACAAGCTAAAGTAAGGACAATCTTGCCCAGGTGCATCCATTAACTCTACAAAGAAGGGCAACTAAAATGATGCATGGCCTACTGTACATCACAAAACTTACCCGGAAAGATGAAAGGATTGCAATATGTAAGCTTGGAGCAGAGAAGGGAATGGGGAGACATGATAGAAACTTTCAAATATATCTAGGGTTTTAACAAGGTGCAGAACACGAGGACATGCTAAAACTGGAGAGAGATAGGCTCAAAGGAAACTACAGGAACAATATACTCCCATCAAAGGTGGTAGATGGCAAGACAGCAGAGCAAATAGGGTTGAGGTTACAATAAGGTTGAAAATAAAAATAAAAAGAAAGGGCAGACTAGATGGGCCCAGTGGTTTTCTGCTGTTAAATTTTGTGTGGGGTATTCTATTGCCCCTGCAGCTAATTTGCAGCTAAAATCCATGTGGCATGGGGAAAAGCTATTCAATTAAATAGCCTTTTTCCCCGCAACTAAAAATCGTGATTCAGGCGCGGAAACTGCGGAATCGATGTTTTTTTCCCCCCCTGCACTCAAACCCAATTTTGCCATTTTTACATGGACATTAACTCTCAGATGCAAGATTCAGTCCAATTTTGGGAATTCACACGAGGGGCAATCCCTGCTACCTGGATTGCTCTGGCACAGCAATTAGTTGTGGGTAAACCCCGCAGCTAACTGAATACCCCCCATGTTTCTATGAAAGTAATGTATGCTAGTGTACAGTACATTATTTCCACTAACAGAAAACTGTAAACATACTTTGAAATTATATTTCTTATATTATAGTAACCTTTTACTGATTTTGCTTGCTTGATGCCTTCCAGAGATGGCGTTAAGAGAATAGGTATGGCTGTGGTAGAAGAACCTAATCACTGGCAATAATGATGTTAACAGATGTGATACAGATGTGTCCTCATACACTGCTGCTCAAGTCATGGCAAATAGTCCCTATCGGTGTGCCAGGTCCAGCACAAATGAAACTACTTTGCTAGATGACACTAATCAATTTGACGTGACACATTTGTACAACTGTTTTGCGACTGAGTCTGAACCTGTGTAATAAGGTTTCCGATACAGCAGCCGTGACCTTTTTCTCACGCTAACCTTTGTTGTGCTTCATATGTGACTTTGCATGTGCTTTAAACAAATTCCTGCAAGCTGCCTAAGTTGATGGATGCAGGATCCCAGAGCTCCGCTCCAGCCCGCTATGAGCTCTCAACCATCGGGACTCACTGATGACCCTGCCTCCGTGCACTTGAGTGCTTGAGCTGCCCATAGAGCCCTCTACACCTGCTCCGGCCTGTTCCTAGTCTTGGAGACGGATCTCCGCTCGGTGTATGTGAGATGCCGATGCCATATTATACTGTTCTCACCCAGATGGCTGCTATCAGAGCTTGGCAGATTTCTTCTGCGGCACTGACACCCGCTGCTGCTGCTGCTACCTGTGTGATCCTCCTGGGACTGCCTGCGTTGACTTTCTTATGGTGTGAAAGCCATGTGGACCAGATCTGGCTAGCTGTCTGTGAACTGCAGCAGGGAAGTGCCTGTAGTCCTGCTACTATGATAGGGTGAGTGGGATCCACAGACTCCAAGCTGCACAGACAGGACCCTATAACTGCTGGTTTGTGCCACCCCTGTCTAGCTCCTAGGACTCCTGGCTTCCTTCAGCTTCACATGGTCAGTGGGTGGGGAGTGTTGTAGTGAGAAGCTTGGATGCTGTGGGCCCATCTCATACAATCACTCCTGTTGTACAGCATAAGTTATCCCTGTTTCTGCTTTAAGTGTCTCTCCACTGCTCCTAGAATGCCTGCATTTACTGTATAAGTGTACTGGACTGCCTTCACATGTCTTTATGGATTAATTTCTCCCTAGCCCAAGAGTGAAATCCTGCTGCAGCACCTGTTACAGCTGTCCACACATTTGCTTTAATACACTCTTCTGAAAGAATTCTATAAAGTATGGCAGTTCTTTGTGGACAACTTTTTTTATTTCATTGTATGCTGCCAAGTTTCTCTCTGAGACGTTCATATTTGGTCCACGTCTGCCCTCTGGTGGCAACGCTGGGTTATGCCTGCAATCAATGTGAGCTACAACTTATTTTTCTAAAGATGCTATGATTGCTGCCCTGATTGTCCCTGAAAGTCATGCAGTCCTAATTTCTTCCACTTGTATCTAGGTGTGACCACAGTGATATAGACTACCACTGCCTCCTACCCTCAAGTTGCATGTTTATCTGCACTTCTGATCCTTTGAAAATTCTGACGTTTAAGATCGGCCCCAAAGAAAACTAAAGCAACTAAATCGTCCCTGGTTCATCTTCCTCTACCTCAAACCATGGTCGCTCCTAAAAATCGCCTCCTCATACCTCCCAACTGTACCAATTTTCATGGGACAGTCTTGTTTTTTTTTTTTTTGGGGGGGGGGGGGGGTGAGCTGTCCCACCTGTTCACTGCAGTGTCCCGCGGTGGGGGCAGTTGGGAGGCTCCTGTTACTATTGTAAGGAGAAGAGATTTTTCTGCACCAGAATATCAATGATTATTTTAAAGGGAACATTAGACTCAATAATTGGAACAATTAAGTATCCATATTTGATAATACTATCCGTATTGGGTGCCACCCCCCGATTACAAGAATATGTTAAATAACGAAAAAGAAAAGAAATTGGGTTTAACTGGGTGCACTCCGTCCCCTAAATCAAATTGTTGTTAAAATCCACTTTATTAATTTTAATTTAAAAACAGGTATCAGCACCAATACTCAGTTCAACAGCCTGTGCGGCTTATGAATCGTGATCTGTATTTATTTTTATAAATTGAGCGAAGTAAAGAAATTTAGAAAAAAAGGGTTGTGAAGGAAATACAAGAAATGTGAATAAAGATTTTAAAATATGCGGTCACGTCTCTTATTCGCCTATTATATTGATTCCCATATGTATGCTACCAGTGAAATGTAAGCACAGAGTAAATATGTGTACTGTGATGTTTATTCCACACACAGGAGAACAGGTACCAATTTGCAATATAGTATAGCCCTCAATGGCTACATAATAAGTTAGTGTCAATGATTACTATGGTTTCCTGGGTCCTGGCTTTTGAATCCAACGACTAATGAATGTGATGTTTACAAGTAGTTTGTTATAACCCTGTAATTATGAAATGTTTTTATATATAAATTCAAATAGTTATAGTTGGGATTATACATCCCAGCACGTTGTTTTTAATATTCAGGTATTATAACGATCCATATACATCAAAAATGATGTTACTGATAGATCCCAATAGCCATAATAATGGAAATATTACATGCAGGCTCCTATAATTATTGAGAATGTTAATCCAGACCTTATTTAATACTTATAACCATGTGTTTTTTTTACACTATACAGGCTTTGTTGTAGATTGTTACATTTTACAATAATAAGTAGTGCTTGTAACTTTGTATCATTGGTTAGTTATATTTCCTGGATTGCAATATTTATATCAGACAGTTATAAATAATGTTTGTTTAGATAGACATAAAACAGGCTTTCTTCTTGATAGCTACACTTACTATTTACAAATAATTTAATACTCCTGAATAGATATCATTTCTTACACTAATATCTAATTCTATTGCTGGTAAGGCATAATGTTCATGTTTGGTGCAACAAACTTTCAGCGGGCGTCCCCGCTGTATGGGGCCGTTATGATCAGACCTCCTGTGCACCGCTCGGATCTCTTATAGTTATTACCGCTGCTATATTAATAAAGACCGCAGCGGAATGCACATAGAGCTATGTAATCACAATTGGGAATGTATAAATATATATTAAATCGTAGACGCGACACACTGGCCATCAATGCGGAATTTTTTTTTTTGAGGGGGGGGGGGGCTGTCCCACCTGTTCACTGCAGTGTCCCGCGGTGGGGGCAGTTGGGAGGCTCCTGTTACTATTGTAAGGAGAAGAGATTTTTCTGCACCAGAATATCAATGATTATTTTAAAGGGAACATTAAACTCAATAATTGGAACAATTAAGTATCCATATTTGATAATACTATCCGTATTGGGTGCCACCCCCCAATTACAAGAATATGTTAAATAACGAAAAAGAAAAGAAATTGGGTTTAACTGGGTGCACTGCGTCCCCTAAATCAAATTGTTGTTAAAATCCACTTTATTAGTTTTAATTTAAAAACAGGTATCAGCACCAATACTCAGTTCAATAGCCTGTGCGGCTTATGAATCGTGATCTGTATTTATTTTTATAAATTGAGCGGAGTAAAGAAATTTAGAAAAAAAGGGTTGTGAAGGAAATACAAGAAATGTGAATAAAGATTTTAAAATATGTGGTCACGTCTCTTATTCGCCTATTATATTGATTCCCATATGTATGCTACCAGTGAAATGTAAGCACAGAGTAAATATGTGTACTGTGATGTTTATTCCACACACAGGAGAACAGGTACCAATTTGCAATATAGTATAGCCCTCAATGGCTACATAATAAGTTAGTGTCAATGATTACTATGGTTTCCTGGGTCCTGGCTTTTGAATCCAACGACTAATGAATGTGATGTTTACAAGTAGTTTGTTATAACCCTGTAATTATGAAATGTTTTTATATATAAATTCAAATAGTTATAGTTGGGATTATACATCCCAGCACGTTGTTTTTAATATTCAGGTATTATAACGATCCATATACATCAAAAATGATGTTACTGATAGATCCCAATAGCCATAATAATGGAAATATTACATGCAGGCTCCTATAATTATTGAGAATGTTAATCCAGACCTTATTTAATACTTATAACCATGTGTTTTTTTACACTATACAGGCTTTGTTGTAGATTGTTACATTTTACAATAATAAGTAGTGCTTGTAACTTTGTATCAATGGTTAGTTATATTTCCTGGATTGCAATATTTATATCAGACAGTTATAAATAATGTTTGTTTAGATATACATAAAACAGGATTTCTTCTTGATAGCTACACTTAATATTGACAAATAATTTAACACTCCTGAATAGATATCATTTCTTACACTAATTTCTTACACTAATATCTAATTCTATTGCTGGTAAGGCATAATGTTCATGTTTGGTGCAACAAACTTTCAGCGGGCGTCCCCGCTGTACGGGGCCGTTATGATCAGACCTCCTGTGCACCGTGATAGTAGCATTTTCTTATCATCCCTCCCCCCCTTATTCTTTCCCATCCTTTTCCCCTTTGTTCCATATCTTCTCCTTTACAGTTGTGTTTAAAACAGCACTTTGCACTTCATATATGGTAATGTTGATCAATGTTTTATATCACATATACTGTCACTTTTTCTTCAATAACAATTTATAGAGTTAAACAAAAAACAAATATGGCGTATGGCGTACAGGGGGTATGAGGACACATCTGATTTTAGGGCAATGTGATAACACGCCTTATTGTCCTTTCATAAATAAACCGCCAACTAATAAAAAATTAGAGAAGAAAAGAAAAGAAATGGAAACTTGTTATTATACGCCCACACATCTACTGTATCTTTACACAAATTAATAAATATGTGAAAAGTATATATAAAAATATACAAAACTGTAATTTCTCCCATTATGAGGAAATGACTACAAGGTATACAAAGCAAACATTGTATCATAAAGGCCAAAATGGCAGTAGTGCATGGAAATTATAATATTGGGTTATACAAAAAGTAACACAATATCGAATTATTAATAAAGTAATTAGAGTTGGAAACATACAGCAATGATTTCTAGAGCATGAAAAATGTTCTGCTAACCAGTGCTGCATGAAATTCTTTGTTAAATGAGTGAATTAAACCCTATTTGTAGCTGGCAGGCCTTATTCATCTTTTGCCAAAAGTCTGCTGATATATGGGTCTAAAGCTACGTGGTGAATTTCTCAGTCATATTTTTCCATACAGTATGTGAATCTCTACCTTCCAAAGATGGATGAACATAAGTGATTTGTATGGTCAAAACAGAAGTTAGCAAATTACCTCTACTCGGTTGTACAGAGACTGAGAGTAGACATGTCAGCAAACTATTTAGGTCTCCTCCTCACTGTCCATTCTTTCAAAAAAGAAAAAAGAAAGACAAACGGAACCAAAAAAATAGGATTTTAAATACCTACCGGTAAATCCTTTTCTCATAGTCCATAAGGGATACTGGGGATCACTTAGTACGATGGGGTGTAGACGGGGTACAAAGAAGCCGGTGCACTTTAAATTTCTTCAACTGGGTGTGCTGGCTCCTCCCCTCTATGCCCTCTCCCACAGGCAGTTATAGGTAAAATAGTGCCCGAAGGAGAATGGACATACTTGAGAGAAAGAACATAACAACAATGAGTGGTAAGATTCACACACCAGCACACCACAACATAAACAGACCAGCAATGGCTGGCAACCAAACAGCAACAACTGAACAGGTACACTTATATAGAAGAAGCAACCTGCAGAAAAGTAAACGCACTGAGGCGGGCGCCTAGTATCCTTTATGGACTACCAGACAAGGATTTACCGGTAGGTAATTAAAATCCTATTTTATTAAGCATCCATAAGGGATACTGGGGTTCACTTAGTACGATGGGGACGTCCTAAAGCTTCCAGAACAGGCCGGAATGTGCGGAGACGTCTGCAGCACCGCCTGCCCAAACCGAGTATCCTCTTTGGCTAGGGTATCAAATTTGTAGAACTTCACAAAGGTGTTATTCCCCGACCAGGTAGTAGCTCTCGGCATAGTTGCAAGTCCGAGACTCTACGAGCAGCCACCCAGGAAGACCCCACTGATCTTGTAGAGTGGGCCTTCAGAGAATGTGGAACAGGTAAGGCTGCCGACACATAGGCCTGTTGGATAGTCAACTTAAACCAACGAGCAATGGACTGCTTAGAAGCAGGGCAACCCATTTTCTGTGCATCATATAGCACAAACAGGGAATCCGTCTTTCTGATCTGAGCCGACGTAGATCTTCAAGGCTCGCACAGCATCCAAAGCCTCCGGAGGAGCAGAATAGCCAGAACTAGATGGAACCACAATAGGTTTGTTTAAATGGAATACAGAGACAACTTTTGGCAGGAACTGCTGCCGAGTCCTGAGCTCTGCTCTGTCCTCGTAAAAAAGATCAAGCAAGGACTTTTACACGATAAGGCCCCCAATTCAGAGACACGTCTAGATGAAGCCAGGGTCAATAACATTACCATCTTCCACGTAAGGTACTTCACTTCTACTTTCATCAGCGGTTCAAACCAGGAGGATTGTAGAAAATCCAAAACCACATTCAAATCCCAGGGTGCCGTTGGTGGCACAAACGGAGTCTGTATGTGAAGCACTCCTTGCAAGAAGGTCTGAACCTCTGGCAACATAGCCAACTTCTTCTGTAAGAAAACAGAGAGGGATGAAATCTGGACCTTAAGGGAGCCCAGACGTAAGCCCATATCCACACCAGTCTGCAGGAAACATAAGAAACATCCCAGGCTGAATTCCGCAGGAGAATATGTGCGCTCCTCGCACCAAGAGACATATCGTTTCCAGATATGATGATAGTGTTTTGACGTCAAGGCTTTCTGGCCTGAACCAAGGTTGCAATAACCTTTTTGGAAAGGCCTTTGTGAGCTAGGATGTTCCGCTCAACCTCCATGCCGTCAAACAAAGTCACTGTAAGTCCAGGTAGACTAACAGTCCTTGTTGAAGAAGATCTCTTATCATTGGCAGAGGCCAAGGGTCTTTTACAGACATGTCCAGAAAGTCCGCATACCATGCCCTTCGAGGCCAATCTGGGGCAATCAGAAATGCCTGGACTCTGATTCCTAATTCACTTTAGCACCCTCAGGAGCAGAGGAATCCGAGGAAACAGGTAGACCAGCCGGTAAGGCCGAGGCGTCGTCAGTGCATCTACTGCCCTCACCTGAGGGTCCCTGGTTCTCGAAGAATACCATGGAAGCTTCTTGTTGAGTCGAGATGCCATCATGTCTATCTGTGGACAGCCCCACAGATTGATGATCTGTTGAAATACCTGCTGATGTAGGCCCCGCTCCCCCGGGTGGAGATTGTGATGTCTGAGGAAGTCCGGCTCCCAGTTGTACACCCCCGGAATGAAGATGGCTGACATTGCTCTTGCATTTCTTTCTGCCCAGAGGAGTATCCTTGACACCTCTCGCATGCAGGTTCTGCTTTTTGTCCCTCCTTGTCAATTGATATAAGCCACGGTCGTGTCGTTGTCCAACTGAACCAGAACAGCTTGATCCCGGAGCAGAGGAGAGGCCTGAAGCAGAGCGTTGTAGATCACATGAAGTTCCAGAATGTTGATCAAAAGTAGGGCTTTGTGGGCTGACCACTTGCCCTGGAACTGAGCCCCTTGTTGACAGCTCCCTATCCCCTCAGCCACGCATCTGTCATGAGGAGGATCCATTCCTGAATCCTGAAACTCCGACCTTCCAGTAGGTTTGAGGACTGTAGCCACCACAGGAGGGAAATCCTGGCCTGAGATAATCCGATGCATCTGTAGATGCGATCCGGACCACTTGCTTATGAGATCCAATTGAAATGTTCTGGCATGGAACCTTCTGTACTGGATCACCTCGTATGAGGCTACCATCTTTCCCAACAATCGTATGCAAAGATGGATGGATATCAGACCGTAGGACCGCTCTGACCATTTCCTGAAGTATCCTTGCTTTGTCCTCTGGGAGGAATACTTTCTAAGCTACTGTGTCCAGAAACATTCCCAGGAACAGGAGCCGCTAAGTAGGCTCCAGGTGAGACTTCTGCAAATTGAGAATCCACCCATGTTGTGACAGAAGTTGAATAGTGCAGTCTATAATGAGCAATAGAAGCTCCAGGGATCTCGCTTTTATCAAGAGATCGTCCAGGTAAGGGACGATGTTTACCCCCTGGACTCGGAGCTGGAACATCATTTCCGCCATTACCTTTGTGAAGACCTTCAGAGCTGTGGACAGTCCGAAGGATAGCGCCTAGAACTGGTAGTGATCGTTCAGCAGGGCGAACCGCAGGTAAGCCTGGTGAGGCGGCCAAATTGGAATACGGAGATAAGCGTCATTTATATCCAGCGAGACCATGAACTCCTATTCTTATAGACCCGCAATCACTGCTCGCAAGGATTCCATCTTGAACTTAAAAACCTATAGGTAAGGGTTCAAGGATTTAAGATTCAAAATGGGTCTTACCAAACCGTCCGGTTTCAGTACCACAAACAGGTTGGAGTAGTAACTCTTGTTGTAGTGGCACTGGCACAATGACTTGGGACTTGACCAACTTTAGGATGGCCTGTTTCAGCGTAACTCGTGAATCCTCCAAAACTGGTAAGCTTGATTTGAAAAATCGTTGGGGAGGAGCGCCGTCGAAGTCCAGCTTGTAGCCCTGAGAAATGAGGTCTCTTACCCAGGCATCCTGGCAGGAGCTTTCCCAGACACGGCTGAAGTGATGCAGTCGAGCTCCCACCTCGAGGTCCCCTCATTCACAGAGAAATTGGGTGTACACACCCGCTGATGAACTAACACTTTAGCGTTTAAGTGTTGTACCCAGCATAAGTGTGCCAAGCTTTAAGAGATCACAACAGGAAAGCTGTGACAAATACATTTTCTTTGCAGTAATATAATTGCTAGTCAATCTGATTTTATTCAAGAACTGATGTGCTATAAGGCCTTACAGTGACTTTATTTTATTATTTAAATAAAATGTATTCAAGCTACGCAATATGTCAGAGTGGGGTAGGAAGGACTCACTAGAGAAAGTAGTATATAAAATTGTGTAACATCACTGGGGAATATGGTTAGTCCCTAGAGCAGTGATGGCTAACCTTGACACTACAGCTGTTGTTGAACTATACATCCCAGCATGCCCTGCATCAGTTCTGTTATTTGGCCATGCTAAAACTGATGCAGGGCATGCTGGGATGTATATTTCAACAACAGCTGGAGTGTCAAGCTTAGCCATCACTGCCCTTCAGGGACAAAGGGTATGACTAGCTTTTAACTTATCCATCCTCCAACCACTACCTGCCTTTGCATGCGTGTATACCACGCTGCCCCAGTCGTTTGGCTTTATAATTTACATTTAAAATAGAGCAGCGACGTTAGAGAAATGAGCATTTGCTTCATGCAGGATGTGGTCAAGCAGTTTGTATGGGCTGCAAATTAAGTGTAATGGATGCATTGGTTCCTGGTCACAGACAGTTACAGCATGGTTCAAGTGGCCGCGTGTTAACACATCTTGAGCGGCAACTGCTTTGATAAGATGTTTTAGTGCTGCAAGAGGACTGTTGCGCTGACAGAATGTAAATTTACTGCCGTGAACAGCAAGCAGTTAAATATTACCATTGGATTAGTTTAGTTGTATATTACTAATTTTCAGGGTACATATAGTATTTAATGGCCAGTAAAACAGACCTGCTCACGTATTGGTGCCATATTGTTAAATGAAGAGGCAAATGGATGAAGGTGTTATGTACAGATGTGTACTCTTATAACTTTGAGCCTATTTCAGACCTGATTGCTCGGGAGCGATTTTTGCAGCCCTGCGATCAGATAGTCGCCGCCTACTGGGGGAGTGTATTTTAGCAGTGCAAGTGTGCGAACGCATGTGTAGCAGAGCTGCACAAACTGATTTTGTGCAGTCTCTGCATAGCACAGGACTTACTTAGCCGCTGCGATCACTTCAGCCTGTCCAGGACCGGAATTGACGTCAGACATTCTCCCAACGCTTGGACACATCTGCGTTTTTCCAGACACTCCCTGAAAACGGTCAGTTGCCACCCACAAATGCCCTCTTCCCGTCACCTTGCAATCGCCCGTGTGATCGATTTTTTCGTACCATCCTTTCGCTATGCACCAATCCCCGTTGCTGCGGTCCGTTGCACCTGCGCATTGCGGTGCATATGCATGCGCAGTTCAGACATGATCGCAAGGCTGTGAGAAAATGCAGCCTAGCGATCAGGTCTGAATTACCCCCATTACTCTATGCGCTATAAGTCACGTTACACGTAATGTGTGAGTGCGGTGTCACTCGGTAGTGCAGAGTGTCTTTTTGCGTATTTTGCAGCGAAAATGCATACTAGATGCAATGCAATGTAATTCTGTGTGTGACTGTCACTTTATTTGCATAAAAAAATAAGAATTTACTCACCGGTAATTCTATTTCTCGTAGTCCGTAGTGGATGCTGGGAACTCCGTAAGGACCATGGGGAATAGCGGGCTCCGAAGGAGGCTGGGCACTCTAGAAAGATTTATGACTACCTGGTGTGCACTGGCTCCTCCCACTATGACCCTCCTCCAAGCCTCAGTTAGGACACTGTGCCCGGACGAGCTGACATAATAAGGAAGGATTTTGAATCCCGGGTAAGATTCATACCAGCCACACCAATCACACCGTACAACTCGTGATACTATATCCAGTTTGACAGTATGAAAACAACTGAGCCTCTCAACAGATGGCTCAACAATAACCCTTTAGTTAGCAATAACTATTTACAAGTATTGCAGACAATCCGCACTTGGGATGGGCGCCCAGCATCCACTACGGACTACGAGAAATAGAATTACCGGTGAGTAAATTCTTATTTTCTCTGACGTCCTAGTGGATGCTGGGAACTCCGTAAGGACCATGGGGATTATACCAAAGCTCCCAAATGGGCGGGAGAGTGCGGATGACTCTGCAGCACCGAATGAGAGAACTCCAGGTCCTCCTCAGCCAGGGTATCAAATTTGTAGAATTTTGCAAACGTGTTTGCCCCTGACCAAGTAGCTGCTCGGCAAAGTTGTAAAGCCGAGACCCCTCGGGCAGCCGCCCAAGATGAGCCCACCTTCCTTGTGGAATGGGCATTTACAGATTTTGGCTGTGGCAGGCCTGCCACAGAATGTGCAAGCTGAATTGTACTACAAATCCAGCGAGCAATAGTCTGCTTAGAAGCAGGAGCACCCAGCTTGTTGGGTGCATACAGGATAAACAGCGAGTCAGTTTTTCTGACTCCAGCCGTCCTGGAAACATATATTTTCAGGGCCCTGACAACGTCTAGCAACTTGGAGTCCTCCAAATCCCTAGTAGCCGCAGGCACCACAATAGGCTGGTTCAGGTGAAACGCTGACACCACCTTAGGGAGAAACTGGGGACGAGTCCTCAATTCTGCCCTATCCATATGGAAAATCAGATAAGGGCTTTTACATGATAAAGCCGCCAATTCTGACACTCGCCTGGCTGAAGCCAAGGCCAATAACATGACCACTTTCCACGTGAGATATTTTAGATCCACGGTTTTTAGTGGCTCAAACCAATGTGATTTTAAGAAACTCAACACCACGTTGAGATCCCAAGGTGCCACAGGAGGCACAAACGGGGGCTGAATATGCAGCACTCCTTTCACAAATGTCTGAACTTCAGGTACTGAAGCTAGTTCTTTTTGAAAGAAAATCGACAGAGCCGAGATCTGTACTTTAATGGAGCCTAGTTTTAGGCCCATATCCACTCCTGCTTGCAGGAAATGCAGAAATCGACCTAGTTGAAATTCCTCTGTTGGGGCCTTTTTGGCCTCGCACCATGCAACATATTTCCGCCATATGCGGTGATAATGATTTGCCGTAACATCTTTCCTGGCTTTAATAAGCGTAGGAATGACTTCTTCCGGAATACCCTTTTCCTTCAGGATCCGGCGTTCAACCGCCATGCCGTCAAACGCAGCCGCGGTAAGTCTTGGAACAGACAGGGCCCCTGCTGTAGCAGGTCCTGTCTGAGCGGCAGAGGCCACGGGTCCTCTGCGATCATCTCTTGAAGTTCCGGGTACCACGCTCGTCTTGGCCAATCCGGAACCACGAGAATTGTGTTTACTCCTCGCTTTCTTATTATTCTCAATACCTTTGGTATGAGAGGCAGAGGAGGGAACACATAAACCGACTGGTACACCCACGGTGTCACTAGAGCATCCACAGCTATCGCCTGAGGGTCCCTTGACCTGGCGCAATATCTTTTTAACTTTTTGTTGAGGCGGGACGCCATCATGTCCACCTGTGGTTTTTCCCAACGGTTTACCAGCATCTGGAAGACTTCTGGATGAAGTCCCCACTCTCCCGGGTGGAGGTCGTGTCTGCTGAGGAAATCTGCTTCCCAGTTGTCCACTCCCGGAATGAACACTGCTGACAGTGCTAGTACATGATTCTCCGCCCATCGGAGAATTCTTGTGGCTTCTGCCATTGCCATCCTGCTTCTTGTGCCTCCCTGTCGATTTACATGGGCGACTGCCGTGATGTTGTCTGACTGGATCAGCACCGGCTGGTGTAGGAGCAGGGATTTTGCTTGACTTAGGGCATTGTAAATGGCCCTTAGTTCCAGAATATTTATGTGAAGGGAAGTCTCCTGACTCGACCATAGTCCTTGGAAGTTTCTTCCCCGTGTGACTGCCCCCCAGCCTCGAAGGCTGGCATCCGTGGTCACCAGGACCCAGTCCTGTATGCCGAACCTGCGGCCCTCTAGAAGATGGGTACTCTGCAGCCACCACAGTAGAGACACCCTGGTTCTTGGAGACAGGGTTATTAAGCGATGCATCTGAAGATGCGATCCGGACCATTTGTCCAATAGGTCCCACTGAAAGATTCTGGCATGGAACCTGCCGAAGGGAATTGCTTCGTAAGAAGCTACCATCTTTCCCAGGACCCGCGTGCAGTGATGCACCGATACCTGTTTTGGTTTCAGGAGGTCTCTGACTAGAGATGACAACTCCCTGGCTTTCTCCTCCGGGAGAAACACTTTTTTCTGGACTGTATCCAGAATCATACCCAGGAACAGTAGCCGTGTCGTCGGAACCAGCTGTGACTTTGGGATATTCAGAATCCAGCCGTGCTGGTGCAGCACTTCCTGAGATAGTGCTACTCCCACCAACAACTGTTCCTTGGATCTCGCCTTTATTAGGAGATCGTCCAAGTACGGGATAATTAAAACTCCCTTTTTTCGAAGGAGTATCATCATTTCCGCCATAACCTTGGTAAATACCCTCGGTGCCGTGGACAGTCCAAACGGCAGCGTCTGGAATTGGTAATGGCAATCCTGTACCACAAATCTGAGGTACTCCTGGCAGTGCCGGATTAAGGGGGGAGCCCAGGGGACACATTACCCTGGGCCCCCCAAATTGAAGGGCCCCCCGTGCCTGCCGTGAAGCACTGGCAGTTTTGCATGTTTTTTTTTTTTTTAATGAAGCTCAGCAAACTGTTTCAGAGACGGAGAAAGCCTTATCTCCGTCTCTGCACTCGGCGGGACCACCCACAGGCACTAACGAGCTGCCGAGAACTCTACTCACAGAGAGCTCTGATCAGCAGAGCTCTCTGTACTGGGCAGTGGACACATGAGTCACAGTGGAAGGAGCTGCTGAGCATGTGCAGCAGCAGCAGCTCCTGTGCTTAAACTAACTCCGTCAAAATCTCCTTCTCTACTCTTAAATTGGTTAGTGCTGTGTATGTGTGTTTCTGTAGATATGCTGTTTATTTGTAGGTATGTAGTGTGGGTGTGGTTGTCTTTGTAGGTGTGTATGCATGCTGATTGATTTTGTGTGTGTGTGTGTGTGTGTGTGTGTGTTTGTACTGTATGTATGCTATGTGTGTTTATGTAGGTATGGTGTGTGTGTGTGTGTGTGTGTGTGTATGCTGATTGTGTGTGTATGGACTGTATGCATGCTGTGTGTGTTTATGTAGGTATGGGGTGTGTGTGTGTGTGTGTGTGTGTGTGTATGCATGCATGCTGATTGTGTGTGTGTGTGTGTGTGTGTGTGTATGTACTGTATGCATGCTATGTGTGTTTATGTAGGTATGGTGTGTGTGTGTGTGTGTGTGTGTGTGTGTGTGTGTGTTGTAGGTGTGTAGTGTGTGTGTGTGTGTGTGTGTGTATGTACTGTATGCATGCTATGTGTGTTTATGTAGTTATGGTGTGTGCGTGTGTGTGTGTGTATGTATGTACTGTATGTGTGTGGATGTTTTGTGTGGATGTATGCTGTGTGGATGTAGGTATACTGTGTGTGTATGTTAACAGTTTTCTTCTTGTAGTACTATAGGGTTTAGGATTAGTTGATATACTTCATTTTGTGACAGGCAGATTATACAATCCTGCACTGTTGTAACCATCAGCTTGCCTATCCCTAGACGCAAGCGGATCATGACCCCACATAATACTATCACCACCTACTGTGTGACAGGTTTGCGGTGACCCTGTGCCTCGCAGACTAGCCACAACGTCCAATCCTCTGAGTCTAGCTGAACACTACAATGTGATATCATATTGTTTTTCTACAGTGTATACATACGCTAATTTTCTGTTGAATAATATGTGCTATATGTTGTTACTGCCTCTAACAGCTGTCTTCTTATACTTTTATCTATCCTATATATATATATATATATATATATATATATATACATACACGCGCACACACGTGTAAGGTACATCCCCTTCCTATATACACTATATTTAGTCCTCTGGGGCCCCCCTTGTCTAAAGTACCCCGGGCCCCCTGAAGCCTTAATCCGGCCCTGACTCCTGGTGAGGATGGTAAATGGGGACATGCAAGTAAGCATCCTTGATGTCCAGGGATACCATGTAATCCCCCTCGTCCAGGCTTGCAATAACCGCCCTGAGCGATTCCATCTTGAACTTGAATTTTTTTATGTATGTGTTCAAGGATTTCAAATTTAAAATGGGTCTCACCGAACTGTCCGGTTTCGGCACCACAAATAGTGTGGAATAGTAACCCCGGCCTTGTTGAAGTAGGGGTACCTTGATTATCACCTGCTGGGAATACAGCTTGTGAATTGCCGCTAGCACCGCCTCCCTGTCTGAGGGAGCAATCGGCAAGGCAGATTTTAGGAACCGGTGGGGTGGAGACGCCTCGAATTCCAGTTTGTACCCCTGAGATACTATTTGAAGGATCCAGGGATCCACCTGTGAGCGAGCCCACTGATCGCTGAAATTCTTGAGGCGGCCCCCCACCGTACCTGGCTCCGTCTGTGGAGCCCCACCGTCATGCGGCGGACTTGGAAGAAGAAGCGGGGGAGGACTTTTGCTCCTGGGAACCTGCTGTTTGTTGCAGCCTTTTTCCCCTACCTCTGCCTCTGGACAGAAAAGACCCGCCTTTTCCACGCTTGTTTTTCTGGGTCCGAAAGGACTGAACCTGATAAAACGGCGCCTTCTTAGGCTGTGAGGGGACATGGGGTAAAAATGCTGACTTCCCAGACGTTGCTGTGGAAACTAGGTCCGAGAGACCATCCCCAAATAATTCCTCACCCTTATAAGGCAAAACTTCCATGTGCCTTTTAGAATCTGCATCTCCTGTCCACTGGCGGGTCCATAAGCCTCTCCTAGCAGAAATGGACAATGCACTTACTTTAGATGCCAGCCGGCAGATTTCCCTCTGTGCATCTCTCATATATAAGACTGAGTCTTTGATATGGTCTATGGTTAGCAGGATCGTGTCTCTGTCTAGTGTGTCAATATTTTCTGACAGTTTATCTGACCACGCGGCGGCAGCACTGCACATCCATGCTGACGCAATAGCTGGTCTAAGTATAATGCCTGAGTGTGTATAAACAGACTTCAGGATCGCCTCCTGCTTTCTATCAGCAGGTTCCTTGAGGGCGGCCGTATCCGGAGACGGTAGTGCCACCTTTTTAGACAAACGTGTGAGCGCTTTATCCACCCTAGGAGGTATTTCCCAACGTGACCTATCCTCTGGCGGGAAAGGGAACGCCATTAGTACCTTCTTAGGAATTACCAATTTTTTATCAGGGAAAGCCCACGCTTCTTCACACACTTCATTTAATTCATCTGATGGGGGAAAAACTACGGGTAGTTTTTTCTCCCCAAACATAATACCCTTTTTAGTGGTACCTGTAGTTATATCAGAAATGTGTAACACCTCTTTCATTGCCTCAATCATGCAGTGAATGGCCTTAGTGGGCATCAGGTTAGACTCATCGTCGTCGACACTGGTGTCAGTATCAGTGTCGACATCTGGGTCTGCGGTCTGAGGTAGCGGGCGTTTCAGAGCCCCTGATGACCTTTGAGACGCCTGGACAGGCACGAGCTGAGAAGTCGGCTGTCCCACATTTGGCATGTCGTCAAATTTCTTATGTAAGGAGTCTATACGTGCACTCATTTCTTTCCATAAGCTCATCCACTCAGGTGTCTGCCCCGCAGGGGGTGACATCCCTTCTAAAGGCATCTGCTCCGTCTCCACATCATTATCCTCATCAAACATGTCGACACAGCCGTATCGACACACCGCACACACACAGGGAATGCTCCAACAGAGGACAGGACCCACAAAAGCCCTTTGGGGGGACAGAGTGAGAGTATGCCAGCACACACCAGAGCGCTATATAATGCAGGGACTAACTGAGTTATGTCCCCTATAGCTGCTTTTTCTATATAAATGTATACTGCGCCTAAATTTAGTGCCCCCCCCTCTCTTTTTTACCCTTTTCTGTAGTGTAGACTGCAGGGGAGAGCCAGGGAGCTTCCTTCCAGCGGAGCTGTGAGGGAAAAATGGCGCCAGTGTGCTGAAGGAGATAGCTCCGCCCCTTTTCCGCGGACTATTCTCCCGCTTTTTCCTATATTCTGGCAGGGGTATTTTCCACATATATAGCCTCTGGGGCTATATATTGTGGTATTTTTGCCAGCCAAGGTGTTATTATTGCTTCTCAGGGCGCCCCCCCCCAGCGCCCTGCACCCTCAGTGACCGGAGTGTGAAGTGTGTGTGAGGAGCAATGGCGCACAGCTGCAGTGCTGTGCGCTACCTTGGTGAAGACTGATGTCTTCTGCCGCCGATTTTCCGGACCTCTTCTTGCTTCTGGCTCTGTAAGGGGGACGGCGGCGCGTCTCCGGGACCGAACACCAAGGCTGGGCCTGCGGTCGATCCCTCTGGAGCTAATGGTGTCCAGTAGCCTAAGAAGCCCAAGCTGGCTGCAAGCAGGCAGGTTCGCTTCTTCTCCCCTTAGTCCCTCGCTGCAGTGAGCCTGTTGCCAGCAGGTCTCACTGAAAATAAAAAACCTAATTTCTATACTTTCTTTCTAAAGGCTCAGGAGAGCCCCTAGTGTGCATCCAACCTCGGCCGGGCACAAAATCTAACTGAGGCTTGGAGGAGGGTCATAGTGGGAGGAGCCAGTGCACACCAGGTAGTCATAAATCTTTCTAGAGTGCCCAGCCTCCTTCGGAGCCTGCTATTCCCCATGGTCCTTACGGAGTTCCCAGCATCCACTAGGACGTCAGAGAAAATGCTATTCCTGGAAAACACTGTAATGTTTCATTTCGGATGCAGAGAAAGCTGCTATTACACACAGAATATAGGTATGCTGCATATCACTTTAATCAGCAGAAACTGCTTGTGCGTCCTATTGCATTATATTGCATCTATGATGCATTTCCACGGCAAAAGATGCAAAAACAGATGCTCGTGCTACCTGAGTCCCGCCACACCGTGTTGCGACTTGAAGGGCTGTTTAACGTGACTGCAGCAAGGATGTAAGAGGACACATCTGTAACAACTTTCTGAAACGTAATTTTTGAATGGATGAAGGGGTTATAACCTAGGGATCATAGTAACAATGTTATTTTACATGTTGGTACCGGTAATTCATTTACTGATATAGTTTTTGGATAAAAGTGTTATTTCCAATTCGTAAGTTCTAATAATGTATCTTTAACTGTAAATAAGTCAGTTTCTTCTAAACGTAACATACTGTAACACCTTCATCCCCTCACCTCTTCAAATAGTTAACAGAGCACTGTTTTAAGCAAATAAGCATGCAGGTGGTTATTGGTGTACTTTGTGCAAATGCACACATTATATATTAATGTATTATAACTGGGGTTCAAAAAAGGGGGTGCATATCTCCGTAAATAGGGGAGTGGTCCCATCACATTGGAACAAGCCAAATACTTCTGAAACATACAGTAGTTATGTAGTTTAACTACAATACAATAATGGGAAAAAAAACTGGGGGAAAAAGGAGATAAGAGTAACTACAGAATGATGCAGTTATGCCTCACTCACCAAACAGATTTTAAGAGCAAAATAACAGAACACAACAATACAATAAAGGAGAGGTATAATCCAGAGGTTGAGAATGCTGCTGCAAACTCACCTGTCTGAATGAAATCTAAAATCACTGTGCATTGTAGGTTAAGCAATAAAAACATAATCATAGTTGTGCTGTCAATTGGCAAAGGAGACATAGCTAGTTGGATGTGAACACCACTGTCTTTTTAATCCACTCGGAAATAACTGCCAGCATAATAACTACACCTCCTACTGAGTTACACTGGTCAAGAACAAAATGTATATAAAAAGAAAACCTTCCAATGTGAGACTTGAGAGGAAATCTTATTATTTTAGGATGAAGAGCAGATTGGGCAAACCGCAGCACATAAGCCTTTTTGATTTCTACACTATTGATCTCAGGAAAGTCACTTTATTATTTCTAGACATAGACACTGTGCTGCTACTTGCTAGTGTCACATGAGGACAGAAATGAATGCATGCATGTCTGTAAAATCCTTCCCTCACCCAAGGCTATGTTGGAATTTGGATGAAGGAATATTCTCAGCTACAAAGGTTTGATTTTTATTCCCTATTGATTATTCCACATAAAATTGCAAGTGGGGTAACAGAAATTCCAAGCAGAAGAAGGTGTCTCCTAGAACCATGGGCATACCAAGCATTTCCAGAGACAGTTACGGTTCAATAGATCTACAGTAAGAAGGTCTACAATCAGTAGGTCGATAGTGCAAAAGCTGACATGGACAAAAAGTCGACATGGTCATTAGGTCGACCTATGAAAGATGACACTGAAAAGGGTCGACAGGTAGAAAAGGTCGACATGGAAAATAGTACACATAAAAAGGTCGACATAAAATGTTTGTACTTTTTTGTGTCGTTTTCACCGTCTCAGCACGTGTGCCCCCATTTAGTGCACCGCTTTGCTTGCCATGCTTTGGGCAAGATTACTATTCCCAATTGTAGTACACGTGAATGCTAAAGTATGAAAGAGTTAACACCCCTCCCCAAAAAAAACAACAAAACCCTCAGATAGACCATATGTGTGTCGACCATTGGCATGTTGGCCATGTGACATTTTGTACCTGTCGACCTAATGCATGTCAACCTACTGACTGTCTAACTAGGTACTGCAGATCTATAGATGGCATACCTCCAAAGACAGTGCAGACTGCTACTGTCCATTAACAGACACATGTAAAAGTTTGTATGGAACATCCTCCAGGCTGCCATATATGAAGAATCCTCCTTCACAGAACTTAGGGGCATATGCATGAAAGCTTGGACAGAGATAAAGTACCAGCCAATCACCAGCCATTTTTCAAACACATGTAACATGGCAGAGGCTGATCGTTGGTACTTTCTCTCTCTCCAAGCTTTGATACATATGCCCCTTAGTTGTGTCACGGGGTCAGCCATGTAGTACATCATGTGCCAAAGCACTGTTCAAATTACCTTATTTTACATGATGCACCTTTTTTCCCACCAAATGCAATACTGGCTGGAAATCCCATTGAAATTCATGCTACAACCCTGTACTAAATTCATATGTAAATAAATACAACTTGGCTGATTCACATTAAAGCATGGGTGTGTGTTTTATTTCCATACTAATTATATACTAGTCCAGTCCCATGATAGTGAAAGTTGCCATTCCATACCTAATCTTGTTGTAGGTGTACCATTACCCTGAAAACAATTACTTTTCCTCACAGATGCTCCAGCCCTGCCCTCACCAGAGTCTGGGTCTCCCCTTGATTTAGCAGAAACTAGACCAGGATGTAGTGCCATAGGTGTTGGAACAGGGGGGTCAAGAGGGTGGCTTGCCATCCCCTAAATGTTTGAGAGGCACCACATAGGCTTACCACAGGCAGTGTCAGGATGAATATAATCCCCCTTCCGACTGCTTCACCTCCTCCCTCCCCAACTGTGTGTGTGTGTGTGTGTGTGTGTGTGTGTGT